>NW_010110145.1:52609-140367 GCF_000699245.1 Pterocles gutturalis | reverse complement strand
CTGGCGTAGGGGGGTACCTGTCGGGGTTCGGGTGCCACGTGTTGTGTGGCAGAACCGTATTCCTAGCGCCCTGGCTCCTCCGGGATTAATTAACTACAAACAGCGCTTCAATAATAACGACTCAGAGGGCGACTGCAACGAGAATAGCGGCAAGAGAAGCCCGGCCGCTAGCGGGCATGGCCGCTGTGGGGAGGGAGAGGGCAGGGGGAGAGGCGCCGTGTCCTCTCCTGGGGTGTGGAAGGGGAGGGGAAGGCAGTCGGGCAGGCAGGAAGAGCTCATACTTTAGTGAAAACCTGACCGTGTCAGTGGCCTTTAGCATCCTTTAGAAAAACAAAACAAAGCAACAGTAAATAGTGCGAACTCGTGTAATTACTCAGAGAAGAGAAGGTAGTTATTGGAGTTGCTGCACTCAGAGTTTTAAATTATTTTGGGGACTCCTGCCACCTGGCTACAGGCACTTCCATCACTTTTACAAGTTTAATAAATAACATGCTGGATTACTTTACAGTTGGTGCCTTTTCAAAATACATAGCAATTTTTTTTTTGCAATATTTATATTGCCAACTGAAAGAGCAGATAGCAGTTAACGTGTGGCAGTGAAATACTCTGTTCAGAAAATAACATCTGCAGTTTGCCAAATATCAACAGATGGCAGAGTCTGATGGTTTTTGCTCATGTGTATACTTAAACACACTCTCAAATAAATAATAATTAATTAATAAGGCTGCTCTTATGTGTCCCCTTACACTCTTCAACAGGTAAGAGGGGCCTAGTGTCCCTCGGCCTCTCCTTCAGGGTGATGTGATTTAGATCCCAACCATCTCCTTCACTGGAGATGCTGCGTCTTGATCGGGGGAAGCACCAAAGCGGGCCCAGTGTCCAGCCAGGGCCTCACCAACACCAAGCAGAGGGGGACAGTAACTTTCCTCAGTCTGTTGGCCATACTCCTCCTAATGTAGGCTACTGTCTGATTTGTCATCTTTGGGATGAGAGCACACTGTTTGGTCATATTGGACTTGGCTTTCACGTAACCCCAGGTCCTTTTTGTCAAAGGTGATGGCCAGCCTGTTTCTTCTCAGCCGGTGACAATGTAGGTTATGAGGGCTTATTCTGCCTCAGGTGCAGGGCTGAGTGTTTCTCCTTGTTTCTGTTTCCCCCTGTTGAACGTGTTAAGGCTTCTGTCAGCCCAGTCCTGAAGCTTCTCAAAGTCCCCCAGAATGGAAGCTCTACCGTTTAGTGTGTCAACCAGCCCTCCCTTAGTGTTATCTTAAAATATGCTGAAGGTGCATCCTGTCCCAGGTCCAGGTTTTTGATGAAGACAATTAACTGTGTCGGCCCTAGCATCAACCCCTAGAGTACTCAGCTTGTTCTGGGCCTTCAGGCAGATTGCCAAGCCACCAGCTGCCACCCACTGAGCCCAGCAGCCTAGGCAGTTTTCAATGCATCTAACAGCCAGCTTGTTTGTGCCTTATTTCCTCAGTTTGTGAGTGAAAGTGCTGTGGGAAATTATTTCAAAAGCTGTACTGAAGTCAAGATCTGTTGTGTCCATTGCTCCCTCCTTGCCCGTGTTCATTTTGCCAGCCATTTCATCACAGGATGCAATCAGGTTGGCCAAGTATGATTTGTCCCTCATAAATCCATAGCAGCTGTTCTTGATTGCCTTCTTGTCCTTTGCAAGTCTCTTTCTAACAGCGCTTCATCAGCTTTCTGTATCTTGCAGTCTCTGTGGCTGCAGAGTGAATCTTTCTGGCTTTCTGAATGGTTTTCAAATACCTTCTGAACTCAGACAATCATAAAAATAACACAGAGTAATTGAACCCTTTGGAGATGTGTACACCCTGGAGACCTAAGGTTTCCCGTGGTGTTAGGACGAACATAAAAGCTGCTGGGTAACAGGATGGCAACATCATCTTTTAACATCATGGTGGAGAACAATTTCTTAGGCATCAGCTATAAATCATGTATTGGTTTATGTTTTTCAGCACAAAATTTCTTTAAAAGTGTACAGTAACGTACCATTTATGTGGGATAAAATGCATGCATGAGATACACTTGTACTTAATACAGCAGATATTCTTTTGTGTTCGTATTTATGTAATTTTTGTGATATTTGTAATATTTTAAAATCTGTATGTGTGCAATTAAATGTATTTTTGTACTATTTATGTACTGCAATTTTTGTAATTTTTGTATTTATGTAATTCTTCTGCATGCAATTTGTATGCAAAAAATAATTGCTCATTTACACTAGTTTTCTACCCAGTCATTCTGGGACAGTACTAGTGGTATAATTAATGACTTTTCCAAGTACTTATGTGCATCATACGTAGTACTAGATGCATAGAATCACTGTAGGCTGGAGGGTGATAATATAGTACAAATTTTAGCCCTATTAAAATCTGACATGTTTTTAATCTTGACTAAGTAGCCCAAAAACAGAAACAAATTCGGGATGCTCAGCTCCTTGCAATTTTAAGCAGCTTTTTATTTAATTCAGAAACTTTAGCAAGGATTTGCAAAGTCTCTCTACGGGATATTAAGATAGTGTTAAGGCTTAAGTCTCAATCTTTCATCAGTCTCTGATTTTTTTTTTTTTTCCCTGTCTTTTGTGGGAACAGATGGCAATTCCAAAGGAGAAATACCGAATCAGTCACCGCCATGTAATTATTATTTGGTAGCTGGAGATGGCGCTCTCTGACCACAAATCTTTGCTTAGACCGCGTTTGCTGCTACCCAATGCCAGGCTGAAATTGTCCTTCAATTTCTTTAAGAAAATAGCGCTGGGGAAAAGGGGGTGCTTTACACACTTGTCACGGTAATATGAAAATCATCTCCACAAATGGCAGGCTACTGGGGACAGACCCATTAACTACTCATAAAGTGGATCTTAATCAGCTTGTGGTTTATGTAATGTAATGTCAACAATAACACTTGGGATTTTGAGAACTCTTAACGTGTTCTGCCAACATGGACACTGCAAACCTTGTGTTGGCAAAATATCTTCAGGCAAAGTAATTATTGGATTTGATTCATTTATTACCATCTGGCAGGGGAAAAAAAGAAGGTTTAGTTCTATGGATATAGCAAAATGAATGCGTATCACAGACCCAACAGGCAAGAGCAACAGCCCTGATGTCCTTCTTAAGAGCAAAAAGATTGAAGACCACCTGCCAGACCCTGTAAATGGTCATTTTAGTTCTCCAGACTCTATCATAGCTTTCTTTATGTGAGGCAATCTTAGCAGTGATGTAGAAGTAGCTAGTGAAAAATCTGTTGCAAGAATCCTCAGAAATGGTACAGAAAAGAGCAAACCACTGGAGTGATGGGTATGCACGTGACGTGTGGCTCCCTCACCTCTGCCGCATGCCTTGCAGATGCCGGGCTGTACATCCTTGTGCCCAGGGATCCCTGTGCTGCCCTGCGCAGGCTGTCAAAGCAGGGGAGAGAGGCACCATGCACAGATGTCTGTGCCGAATACTGGCCAAATCCAGACTAGGGCTAAGTGAATGACATTTAATTTGTGCTGGCCATTAACAGTCGTTTCACCACAAAGCTATGTTTCAGGAGGGTCTGGCCTTTGGGTTTGGGCAGGAATGCAGGCACCTGTGTGCTGCCTGTGGGCGTGGTGGTTGTCGCCAGGCTTTGTGAAGTTTTAGGTCCAAACGTGTGCATGGGAACTGATTAATACAGTTAAATGCATGTGGCCTACAAATTGGCTAGGCTCCCCTCGTGTGGCCTTCGTTAGGGGATGCCGCTGTGAAGCTCAGTAGACACAACCAGTGCTGATGGTCTGTCTCTTGATGTTTGTTTGTAGAGCTCAGCAGCTCTTCCGGTGTTATGATGTCAGAAAACATGTCAAGTCCAACAGGTTGTGTTTGGGGATGTCACCGAGCTGCCCCCATCCTCATGCCAGCATCAAACAATCTCAGTGCATAAGCCATCAGTCATTTACAGAGCAACCCATCCGGCTGTTTTCCCTCCTGTGACCCTGCACATCAGCTGTGGCTGCAATCTGCGATCTACTCGCAGACGCGCAGTGTGGAGGGAGGGGGGACCTTGCAGAGGAGCGCTGCTCTGGCTGCCCAGTCCCAGCGTTGGTGCAGCAGCCCCAGCACATGGGGCACTGCACCAGAGCCACCATGCCAGGAAAAGTGAGGGAACAAAAAGGAAGCAAGGAGATTGTTTCAGTCTTTGGTGAAACATGTGCTAGTGTCAATGGAAGGTGTGTGTGAAGGCTGAGGAGAAAGGACACTAACAGTAGCCTTCCTGTAGTCGGCAATAGCTGACCAGAGTAGCCCCGTTCCGTGTAGGTAACCTGTGGGATCACTTATCAAAAAGGAAAATGTTCTTCTTGCTACTGTTGAATAACATCTTGAGCTTTTTTTGAGATTTTCTATCAGAACCCTTAGGATTAGCCTGTCTAAATTTACAAAATAAAGTAAAAGTGGTCTTCCCTTATTTGTGTACTGGATCTGTGGATACGGGAGTAGAACTTAAGAATAGTGCATTTAACAACAACAACAACAAAAAGTCCATTTAAGAGCAAATCAATCTTACATGAGCAGAACATTTCTAATGTAAAAAGGTTAATCTACCCGATTAACATTATTTGATCTTCTGCTATTGAAAAGCCACTGGGCTTCTCAGAGAATGGAAGCGTTCAAACTTTAAATGAAACCACAAGCCTGGCTTAGAAAAAAACTGCTAAACTGAAAACAACTTGCCTTGCTTCAGTAATTGTCGGTTACTCTCAACTGCTGTGGGATGCATCCAAATCAGGATTTAGAAATCCCTCACAATTTGATACAACAAAGAAGGGTTGCAAAAGTGAACGAGGCCATCTCAGACACTACCTGGGAGAGGCCTAGAGCATGTGAAGCTTGCTTTGCTTTGCCATATCGTATTTGTTTCTCATTTAAAGGTGGAAGAAAGATACTCAGAGATCTGTTTGTTGTTTTCTTTGTAACGCTTTCACTGTTGGTTTTGCCTTTTTAACTTTTGGGGGCGGAGGGCAACAAAAAAAAATGAGGCTCATCCTGGGCCACAAGACCCACTAAGAATCTGAGCAGTACCCACTGATGAGATTCGATTAGAAAGCAAGAGAGGAAGAGAGTTCTAGTTACATTTGTTATTTTTATTTTTTAAAACTAAGTTTGTTTTAACTTGAATAACTAATGAACATTTTTGATGAAGGAAACTTTTTAAAGTTTGAACTCTTGCTTGGGAGCCTCCAAGCAAAATCATAACAGATTGGCCTTGGTCTTCTGGAATTTTCTAAGATAAAGCAAGAAGGAAGGAAGCTTTATATGATATAGTTAAGCCCTTTGTCACCAAAAACACCAAGAACAACTGTAAACCTCACATAAAAAACAATCTTCTGGTGACCACTCATCTCTTTTCTGTTAAAAAGTTTATATACACTTATTGCAATTAAACGAGTTTTGAAGGGGTTTTTAGAGTCCCCTGCCACTGTCAACACTTAGTAAAGTAAATAGCAAGCAGACAGAAATTAAATAATTTATTTTCTATCTCTAATGACCTGATGAACAGTTTGCTCAAAGGTTTTTTTTCTGTGCTCTTTGCAAGGTATCAACCAGTATTCATGACCAGTCTCTTCTTATTATTTTAAAAAATGCTCATTTAAGATTCATGATGTTATTTTCAGTTGTGGTGTTATTTCGGTTGCTATATATGGAGGAAAGCAATATTTTAAAATATGGAAATACTGTGAATATTCTTGTCATTCCCTCCCAATCATGCTTTTAGGCACTGAGTGTTCATATAATTAGCACTCAGATCCCGCTCAGTCTACTGCATTTTCAGCAGTCTCCCAAATGTCAGCCAAGTCAGACCCTGCTTAGCTTCCAAAATCAGATGTGATCAGGCATGTAACAATATAAAGAAAAATAAACGCTGAAAGGCACTCTGAAATATAATGTAAATTTTTTTCTGACATGCAAGAAAGAACAAAATGGAAGTTTTATCACATCTCTGCTTCCTTTTGAGTGCCCCCACCCACCCTTATTACTGTGAGCAACGTTTTCTCAAAATAAAGACACACTGATTTGTTTGTTATTTTAGGCTCTGAGAAGAAGGTCAGACTGGAATGCTGTCCAAATATATGCCTCTGGTCCCATTAAGGACCTATAAGCATACTTATCTCCATCCGTTGCAAACCAGTTCATTGTTTTCCAGGGAGAGCTCATGACACTATATAACTCTATATATCGCTTTATGGCTGTTCGTGCTTGTGCATCCTCGCAGGATCTGAAGCCGCTTCATTCCTGTCGGTTCTCACGCAGAGAGACATGCACGTAATTAGCTTCATTAGCCTCCTGCTCCTCCACTGCTCAGCTATTATTTTGCTGGCTGGTGACAGGGCTCTGAGCCTCCCTTCCCCTCTGTCACCCTACGTGGCAGCTGCAGCCAGGCATCCTGATCTGGGCTCTGCCAGCCGCAGGGGGCTGCAGCCCTGAGGCCACAGCGTTCCACTGCAGGGGCTGGAAGGAGGCTCCTAAGGGCAGGACCCACAGCCACGGCTGGGGGCTGTGCTCCCTCCTCTCTCCTGAAACCCATGCAGCTCCTACACTAGTAATAATAATAAAAAAAATCATGCATGCTATTTTTGTCCAAATATTTGAGCTCCTCAGACATCCCTAGATGAAACACACCAACTATTGGCATGCTCTTGCTAATCTGAGGAAACCTTTTGCATGGGCCTCTGCTTTCTAACCTGAGATTGACTTTAATTATCCATTATTTTGTCTTCCTCCCTGTGAGCCTCTCGCTGAAAGCATTGTGCCACCTAGCATATTAGTCAGTCATCACAGCTTACGGAGACCTATACTTTACATCTTGGCTTCAGTGTCATTCATGTGCACTGAGTGGAGAGAGCAAGCAGTTTTAAGACGCTGGGTAGATTTAAGCATGCTAGGGCCTGTCTGTCCCTGTAGTAAATAGCTTTGGTGACATTTAAGCTGCACATGGCTTGATGTTAGGTCAAACAAAAATGTCACACTCTAATCACTTTTTAAATAGCTGTTTCCGGCTCAGTTAGTACCGTATAGTCCCAGAACAGAAAGCACTTTACAAGCTGACAGACAGAAAGAGGAACCGTCTATATAGGATGTTTGCCTAATCCCATTCCTGCCCTTGCCTGTCAGGCTTGGAGGCTTTGTTTAAAAAACAAAAAACAAAAAACAAAAAAACCCCTGCATATAAAATTTCACTTTTCAGCTGGACAGACTAAAGAAAACTCATGAATAAGTTCTGTGGAGAGCCCTTTGATGTAGCTGTGAGGTGTTTGGGTGGACCAGGGGGTCCTCTGTCCTCAGCAGCATTTGGGGCTGATACTGTGTCTTGATGTGGGGGCACTACGCTGTTGAGTGTTCATTGCTGGGAGGTGAAATGTAGGTAAAATCCTAATGAGCTTTGACAGCTGAAAATGTTTTCACATTCCCTGATACCACTCCTTAAATTAAGCTCTACCTCTGAACTATCCTGTGGGGGATGTGGACCATAGGGGAAGCTGTGCAGGACTAGGTTCTTCTCTAGCCACCTCAGTTTGGTGGGACTGTCTCCATGTGCTTCCAGTGAGGCTCTGGCATCTCAACAGGCACTAGCGTTGCCACGAGGCACAGTGATGGCTTGCCACAGGGCACAGCAGTACTCCCTGCGGGCCTGGTTCACTGGCCACCCAGACGGGGCAATAGGTCAGAGCACCCTCTGATGAGGCCAAGGTGTGTAGGTGGCTTTCCTCTCCACAGCCCAAAAGTGGCTGGAGGGAATACCTGGATCCTGACACTTGGAGGCATGTCCAAGGTCGCTCCTTCTTATCACTCTCTCCCTCTTTCCCAAAATTGGCCATGTGTGAAATGCTGCCCCCCTGTAGCTTTTGCCTGTTGCCCCACAAGCCCTCTTGGCAGTGGATAGCAGTAATCAGAAGATTACAGCATTTTCCATCCTGGAATGGTTGTAGAAGGCAAAGCATGAGAGATCGACAAAGATGAATAGCAATGTGCGATCTCTTGGCTGGGAAGAACTGTGTTGGAGGAGCTGTGGAAACTCATGGGGGAACAAAACAGTCTTGTCATCAGCTGTATAGTGGGAAGGAGGAAACCAGCCTTTCTTGACTTCCACCGTAACCTTTTTCTTCTTGATTTGATGTCTGGCTCTATTATTTCTGACAAGCTGGGAGGCTGAGGAATGTGCCACCATGAGAGTCGAGCCCAAGCCTCAAACACCCTTGACTGCTGCTTCACTGAGGCTTCTGACCCCGGCTTGTAGATCTTACTTGTAAGACATTTCCTTTCCTGATTAGTTCAGAATGGTGGCACCAACCTCAGCATGTCAACATGGGGATTTCCTGCCGTGTGGATTTTCCTCAGTGTTCTGAAGCAATGTGTATGCTATACTTTTAAAGTTGAAAAGCAAGTTTATTCCTGTAGAGGTATATTTCCAAGCTACACTTAGTAGTAAATCTTCATACATTCCACCTTTCACATCATAGTTGCAGTGTGTGGTGGCTACTGTCTAATCACATAATAATAAACATGATAGATAAGCAAAACCTTCCACATTCAGACTGTGGAAAGTAAGCTTTTGGCAAGTGCACTTACAAACTATTTGGCACTATGGAGGGGGTGCTGGGAAAAATATTACAGTCTCCTAGAGGTAGGGCAAGATAATCTTTTGTTTACAATTGCCCAACATTTCTTAACCCAGGAGTAACTTTTATTACAGCTTGAATTTGTACCAGCAAATCCTTTTCTTTTAGGCACAGATTAACGACTGGGAATGACTGCACTCTTGTTCAAGCACTAGTGTGAAGGCAAGTGGTTCCAGTTGCATTCAGCCTCAAGGGGAGATGCTTTGGAGCTGGTGGAGAGTTCATCCTGGCTAGGAGTTGGGTAAAGGGAGAAACAGACAGATAGAAATATACAGTGCAGAGCAAATTTATGAAAAATTACCATGCATTCAAAGTCCAACCACTTGTTTAGTGTTTTAGTTTATTTAGTGTTTATTTAGTTTGTTGTTGTTTTAGGCCATCTGCCAGTATAGAGAATAAAATGGGACTAAGGGGGCCAACTGGGGGGGAGCTTTCCTGAGACAGCATAAAAAATAGCATGCGCTGAAAAACAAATGCTGTAATTTGTGATTTTATGTGATACAGATTAGGTGGCCAAGAGGGCTCAGACTGGGAAAGGAAAAGGCCTCACTGGTGGTTCAGACACTTTCTAAATACAAGTTTATACTTTGTGTTGTGGAGTTCTTCTTTCTTGTAAAAAACACAGTGCAGGGTGGCGGTAGACAATGGTAATTTTGTTGCATGTTACATGTAAAATTGTCATGTATGCCATGATGAACCATCAACGAAATGCAAGGTTTAGAACTGTAAGCTATCCCCCTTTGTTTTGTCTGTTTATCATCAAATAAAAACTTAGACAACTCAGGGAAGGGAAAATTTTCTCTAGTCTTACTTTAAAGTGCATTAAGGCATTCAGATGAAAGGCACTTTATAGGAAATCAGAATTGTATAATGTACTCTTATTTAAACTATCACAGTTATCTGTTTTTCTTTCTTTTTCTGTTAAAAATACTTCACTTCCTTTCTATTGTACAGCACATACACAGTATTCAGTAGTATGTGATTAGTAGACATGTTCTTGCAACATCACCTGTCATTTTGTTAATGAAGATTACAGAATCACAGAAAAGGTGCTTCTGGAGCTCATCTGATTGAACCCCCTGCTCAAAGCAGTGTCAGCTAGGGCAGGTTGCCCAGGACCGTGTCGATATGGCTTTTGACTGCCTCCAAGGATGGAGACTCCACAACCTCTGCAGGCATCTTCAGTGACAAAATATCATCCCTTTGTACCACTTTTAAAAAGAGAGGAACTTCTCATACACAGCTGCTTCAGAGGAAAAAAAAAAAAAAAAAAAAAAGCACTAGAATGGGAACTAAAAAGATGTTAACATTTCCACTTTTTTGCTTTGCTGATTCCACATTCTTTAGTTATGTAAAAATTAATGCAAGGATTTTATGAAGCACTTCTTTACACCCACAATTTTACTGTTTCTTTGCAAGTAAGTAATAAATTGTCAAAATTTTTAAAGCTAAGACCTGCATCCATGTACCGTTGAAATTCCTGGGGATTTTTCAGTATTACAAATTGTCTTCTGAGGCAACACTGCTTTTCATAGCCTGGATTTTTAATATGGAAAATCAAATACAGTAGCATCAACCTGAATTTCTGCTGTGCAGAAAGATACTGATTTTAACTTACCTGCCTTTTAAACTAAGGTCCTTTAAGCGAGACAAGTGTGCAGACACTTAAAGGAACTTTTGTTTTTTTCCTTCTCCCCCAAAACCCTTTCATTTGGACACTTGGATATCTTTTATATTTTAATGCAAATTTATAGTCAATTTACCAATTGTGTGGACATACCTAAGTGGAAGACATGTTTTTTTGTGAAGCATGTATCTCGGTTAGGCTTTTTGACCGAGTACATTGTCAGATGTTATATATGCCTTCCTAGGTGCAGTTCTTCTCCTCTCTGAGAATATATATTTTGGTTTTTTATTGTTTTCCTGAGAGTAAAATTACTGAATATTTTCATAAGCAGAGGAGCAAGATCCCTGTTAGAGAGAGCTCCGAATATGAAAGTGGCACAGCATACATACGGAGACTCAAGAAAGCATTTCAAGACTGCTCGTGGTTGCAATATCCCAGTGCAAGGCAGCCTGATAAACTCCTGTGCAAAAGTGTTCCATTGCAGGGCACTGACAGGTCGGTGCAGTGACATTAGGAAGATGACAGCAATTCTTGAACAATGAAAAATATTTGCTACTTTTTGGCTTTTTGGAGGGTCATTCCAAATAATGCTACAAAAGAGTCACATTATAAAATTGTTGGGGTGAAATTTGTAATTGTCTTAGATAACTCAGTTGGCTGACCTTTGTAAACTAGTTACTGTGCAACTCCCAATTCACAATGAAACCTACCCAAATAAAATGTCTGTATATTGACTTTTGTCTCACTGCTTCTTTTTGTTTAATAAGCTTGATTTTTACAAAGCTTGTCAGTAAGATTCCCACTGTCTCCAAGTTCTGGATTTATTTTTTTTACTATGTGAGCATTTCAGTCAAACCAAAACTTAAAAGAGGTGCAGATGGCTTCTCAAGCTGGAGAGAACTGTCTGTCTAAATTAACTGGTGGAAAGGGGAATCTTCTACTTGGCTCACTGAAGTTCAGCTTTGCTAATTTAGTAATGACTTTTCCTCAGCCTCAGTTCATGGCTTAAAGATGTGTACCTTCTCTGGTGTGGGTTGTGAGTCTACTAATGGTAAGAATTTTAATTTTTTTAAGTTATTTCCCCCAAAAAAATCCCTGATTTCACAAGTATTTTGGAATTTTAATTTATTTTTTTTTTTTTTACACTGGGGTGTCAGTTATTCATTGCTATTATTTGACTTTCTCTTGTGAACATGCTGGTGTAAAAAGGAGAAGATTTTTTTCCCATGATCTGAGATTTATTTGCTTTTTTAAAATTTAAATTTTCTTTTTTCTTCAATTTCTTTTCAGTTTCTTTTCCTTTCATTCTTTTTCCAATTTTTCCTCAATTTTTTTTGCAGTTTACTGTTTCCTCGTAACACAGCTCCTAGCAGCTATGTTATAGGGTGTTTTAGGTAGATACTATTCTGAAAGGAAAAAGTGTTCTGCTCAAGAAAAGCTGCCAAACCGATTTTCTCGGCAAAGGGAAAAATGTTGTTTTCACTCTTTGCCATTCGTACATCAGGAATGTTTTAGTGTCCGAACTAGAAAGCTAAAGTACTATCAAGCAATAATATTTCAGATAATTGAATTTGAGTTTTTGTGGGCTTTTTTGTGGTCATTGTGTGGTTATTAAGGGCTAGTCTTGGATTTTAAATTTCCATTTTTGAAATATGAACTATCTTTTTACACAGATTAATCAAACATTTCTTCTCGTGTGGCCGATGGCCAAGATACGCAGTTTATAATTCAATGATGCTTTTAGATATAAAGTTACAGCTCCATTTCATGCAACTTTTTGCTTTGAATTTGTGACTTGCCACATATGAAAAGGGAAAATCTTCGACAGTAAGTGGCTGCCATACGATCCCGTATTTCATTGCTATGAAGTGCATACGCGGTGCTGTGCATCCTCCCTCCTGGAAGCCCATTCCTGTTCAGGGAGTCCTTAGGCCCAGGGAAATG
This sequence comes from Pterocles gutturalis, assembly GCF_000699245.1. Lineage (NCBI taxonomy): Eukaryota > Metazoa > Chordata > Aves > Pterocliformes > Pteroclidae > Pterocles > Pterocles gutturalis. Next base: position 128,128 of record NW_010110145.1, on the reverse strand, counting down.
TTTTCTTCGCCTCTGAATGCAGCTGTGAAAAACAGGCTGTCCTGTACCAAATACAGTTTGTTGGCATCACTTTGAACATTATTCTGCTCATTTTTTCTGTTTTCTGCATGGAAACATTTCAGCAAACCTTTCTTTTGGTTTCTTGGCTGCAACACACTTGAAAAATGTTGATTTTTTGTGACTTGTGAAACATAGAAATGGGAGTTTCAATGAACAGTTAGAAGCAGCACCTCCAAAACCGTGCTTACAGGTGATTTTCAGCCACCCAGCAGAGCACAGAAAATGCCATGGTTGCTATCTGTGATGAACACAGCTCAGATATAGGCTGGGCAATACTCACAACTTGTCTTAAACAGTCTCCTGGCCAAAAATATTCTGGAAAAGAGGTTATGAGTACTTTTTAATAAATACCTTTGTGAACTGAATACTGAACAACAAGGAAAGACAAATGTGTCACTTTTAAAATACACTTATTTGAAATAGTATTCAATCAATCAGCCTTGTCAAAAATAGCCTATGAAAATAATTACGAAGGTCAGTTTTATTTTGGGAATGATCTTCACTCCTCCAGCAATCAGATATTTTAAAACAAATGTTGTAAAGAAGGATCCCAAGCCAAAATCTTCAGGATGCTTCCAGTCCCAGTTGAGTTGGGAAAGTTTAATTTAGTGCTATTCTATTATTATACTCAATGTATTTTTCACAAATGAAAGAAAACATTTAAATGCTTTATCCAGAGCACTGTCATGTTTTTTTTTTCTTTGCTGATAAGATGCCTCTGTTTAAATTCCTCCCTCTTTCAGTCCTTAAAAACTTTTTGTGTTCTGGGGAGGATGGACACCGGGAGCATGTGCTGCTATAGCTGGGTGTGAGAACTGTAAAAAATATTTATCTTCAAATCAACAGAGTACTTTGGGATTTCTTTTTATTTTTTAATTAAAATGGGAACATTAGGTCACAAGCTATCACTCCCAAATTAAATAAATCTTTCTGCAAACATTTTTTTTCTCAATTCTGTCTGCTTTTTAGTCCAAAACTATTTATTGGATTTGACATAAATTCTTGCTTAGTCTCAACATGTGTCTGCTTCTACTGACAGATAAACTGCATAGGTAAAAAATTTAGTCACTCTAGAGGTATTACTTGCATAATAGAAATGTATCATCTGTTGCTTAAACAACAACAATGGTTAAAATTACAGTCAATTTATCACCTAGTCCTATGGCACAAAACCATGTTATCTCTTTAAAGAATAATATCTATGTGCATGTTCTGCTGTTTGCTTTTGAATCACCCATTGCTGCTGCTTGATCACAAATTTTAATTACAGAGAGAGTCTCCAAGACCCTGCTAGTAATTAATTGCTGTAACTTGTGTGTGCCTTTGTGAAGCCTGCAGTGTGCCTGCAGATAAACAGCTAATTATCACTTCTATACAAGTAAAATGGATTCCCAGTTATTGCTATCTTCCCCCTTCCTCCTATTCTTCACATGCATTTTGCTTAGGCGTTAGGGATGCCTTGTTGCTTACCAGACCAGATAGCCTTGTCTTTCTCCCTCCACCTTTCAGAAAGGGTTTAATCCAAGTCAGGCTGCGGAGCTGCTGCACCTGCCCTCATGATGCTGTGCTGGTGGGAGAAGCCTTTCGAATGACAGAATCAGCTTTTTTATATAAAACAAGGGAATCATAAAGAGCATTTGGGCAAGAACAGCAGTAGCAGTTTATAATAAGATGCAATGCTGCCAGAGAGTCTGAACTGGTGTTAAGAGTCTGTAGAAATATCCCAGGTCACTAGATTAGCTCAGAGTACTAAAGGGAAAAAAATGTGACCAGCAGCCTCCAGCGTATACGGGCACAAACTAGGAAATCCAGAGGAATCTCTAACACGGTGTATTACAAGCAGCAAAGAAGTGCAAACTAGTCCTGTGACCTGCTATCTGCAGAAAGCTGGGACTGGATCCAGCCACTTTGATCCTCGGAGAAAGGAGGGAATGCGACATCATGTACAGCTAATTTGGTAGAGTTCACCTAGAGTACATCTCCAGTCCTAATGCAGGCTGGACGGGGTGACCCCACTGCTGTGCAGGGAGAACCGCCCACCTGCCCAAAGCACGATACTTCTCTTTGACAGCCGAGTGCCTTTCCACAGGGTGGGATTTTTGTCTTCAGAGTTGCTTTAAGGAAAAATCAAAGCCTTTCACTTCTTTTGCTCCAAAGAGGGACCCACCTCTTGAGCACAGTAGTTCTCTGTTTCCACCGATGTATTTGGAAATCTTTACAGCATTGCACTGGAGCCAGTGCAACTTCAATGCTTTATTTCTCAGAGGCACAGCAAGTATGGAACATATTACCTTGCGGAGAAAATCCTGACTTGGATTGCTTTGGCAATTTACTTATTTCTTTGGCACTTTCTGAGTGGTCTTCTCACACTGTATCCCAAAGTGCCTCACAGGGTAATAAATTACATTGCCCACAACCAGTATGACCTCAGTAAGATCCACCTACGGCCAAGAATAGCTCCATGTTACTGTCAGTTAATTAGTGTTGGTACTCGTTAACTGAGGAAGTGAGAGCCAGGACACTCTCCTTTATTCTCTGTGGCTGGTGTGGGATGGCACAAAAGCCATCTAACCAGTCGCTGGCAGCTGGCCAAAGGGAGGTGAGATATCTCCAGCAGTTCCTTACCCTGGCTCGTGAGAGGGGCATGGCACACACACAGTCACCCTTGAGTGCATACCATATGCATAATCATGCTTGGGGTTGTCATCCCACCTTCCTGCAAGCGTGGCCCAAGCCACTGTCCCCCTAAGCTGTGCACTACTCTGACCTTAAACCTTAAGCCTGTGTAATTTGATGGGGGTGGCTCCCCAAACCATCCTGCAGCCTGATGCCCTCTAAGTTCAAGCTAAAGGCTTGTTCCTGGGACATACAGAGACTGGTATGTCCAAGCACACCCAGAGCACTAATTTAGCATTAGGCAAACACAGTTAGGCAGTTTGCTGCCTTTCTGTAGTCCATCCAAGGAGCCTTTCTCGGAATGGGAATCAAAGGGTCCATAAAGAGTGAAAAAGGCATCTCTGCAGCCCGATGTTGTTAGTGTCTGGCTTTAATTCTTGCAAACCTAAGTGATAAACTGAGATGCAAGCTGATAGCTGGAGAAGCAGTGTGCAGCTGCTTCTGCTCCAGAGGAAAAAGCCCATACTGCCCCTCTAGCTGGAGATGCTGGGGTGGGTGCTGCCGGCAGCACGCAGAGGGGTGATGCTGCTCACTGTCCCACACACGGCACAGCCAGTGCCCAGCGCTGCCCTCCTAGCAGGAGGCATCTTTCCCCTGCAAACAGAACTGGAGCTGAGGCATTAGGAGGATTTTGGTCCATGTGAAAGGCAGGCAGAGAGCATGGCAGGGACCTGTGTGAGCCTGAATACAGCTGTCAGTCTCAAGATCTTGTAGATATGCAGACGTGCTCTGATGGACTTCTCCCTGAAGCTAGCTTTCTTGGGCTTTCTGCTCCTTCCTGACTTTTGACACCTCTCTGACAGCCTACAGGGCTCTTTGGTATCAGTCCTTGTTCCATTCAGAGTTCATCCACCTCTCTTAACCCCCTTTACTCTGTCAGCAACCTTCCTCACCCTCCCACAGACAGCAGACACCCAATCCCCTCCTAGAGCTTTTTTTTTTTTTTTTAAACACATGAAAAATGCCTTCTTGCTTTTCCCTCTCCTCCTCTGCTCTGTTCCACACCACATATTCTGGAAGTCACCTTCAGACCACACTGGAGTGTTACCTCTATTGCCCAGGGCTGGGATCATGTTACAGCTTTCCTCTTCTCACTAAAGATGTGTGCTCTGATTTGAACTTCTCCAAAGTTCAGGGATGTTTGGAATCTGGGCTTTTGGCTTGGACCCCTCTCAGTGCCTCGTGTCGGCATCTAGGAGTTGACAGAAGTTGTTTGCAGCCAGGGCAGCCAGGCCTGTAGGATGCAAGTGATCAAGAATAAAAGAAAAAAATCCCAGCACACTAGTGAACAAATTAAAACCAGCCCTACAATGAATTGCATGGCTTTTGGAGACATACCAGTACCTCTTTCTTTCCACCCAAGCCACAGGTCAGGTGGTGCTCAGCAAGCAAGGATATTTCAGGATTTCCAACAGCCAGGTGAGCACCCCAGCAAAGCTGACCTGTCCAACCTTACTCTGGTAAAACGAAGAAAAAGCCTGAAAACCCAAGAATATGAAAGCATGTGCCCTTGGGCCAGGGTGTGTGACATGCCTTCATATTCTCGCTTTCCCTGCAAGGGACCAGGCTATGAGATGTTGAAGGAGAAGATCCTCTCAGAGAGATAACCTTGTTAGGCATGTGGCTGCTTTCCCTTTGCAACTGCTCTGGGGAGGCTGGGATGTGGGACGGAAGAGGCGATGGGCAGAACAAGCGTTTTTTGCTTTTTCTTTATTTTACCAGAGTAGGGTTGGACAGGTTGGCTTTGCCTCCCGGTCAGAAGTCAAATATGCACAGGGTCTGGGGAGGAAGATGAGACTTGTTTCAAAGCTCTTATCAAAGCCCAGGCTGTGTTCCCCGCTGGTCAGCGTGGCACCACATCTGCGGGCAGTGTGGCACCACATTCCTCAGGGTCACGCCTGCCACTGCTGGGGGTCCCAAGCGAGGCCATCCAAAGCTGTGCTCTCCCCGTGCCCCCAGCCCACCCCTTGGGGAGGGAGTCCTGCAGTGCTGGCTGGGTGTCTGTGCGAGCCTCTGTGAGCCTGCCTGGTGTCAAAACAAGTAGGGCTGTCATTTTCTCTCTTTCTGCCTACAGGAACCAGAAGCTTCCTTCCTGCCCTTTCCTCCTGGCAGAAAACAAGCAGCTGAGAAAAGGGCCAGCAAGGGCAGGGAGAACCAGTGGCCCCTGCACCCCCTGCTAGGAGGGAGCTGTTGCGGCACAGGCTATTTTTAACCTGTTTTTATTGCACGCTGGCCATTGCGTCCCTAGTTACTTTCTTCCTTCTCTGTGTCTCTGTGTGTCTTTGCAACTCCTTCCTGCTACTGCGAGATGTGTGAACTATATATGGCCTGGGAAATCTGCGCCAGGCAGTATTTTTAAACCATCCAGGCCTCCGGTTTGCAGGCTGCTGTGACTCAGTTCATCCGACTTTGCAAGTTTCTCATGGGAATGCAGGGTGCCCAGTGGCAGCCTGCGGTGCATGGCTGATTATTTTTCGCCCTCCATGGTGCAACCCTTGGGGTCCTGGGCTGACATCTTGAGACTTGGGAAGCAGCAGAACTTGTGTGTGGGCAGGGGAGGGTTTCAGCCTGGCTGTCGTCATGGTGCAGCTTTCTGGATGGCTGCTGCAGGTCTGCAACATGAGGTGACTTTTCTGGCTGGCCAAGAGTTACCAGCGAACCTGGCACAGGGAGGATATCCCTAAACATCCAGCAAAACGCCTGTCTCAGCTCAAAGTCCCTGTTCATACCCTCCATGGAAATGGTATCGCTTCGTAATATTTGGAAGTCAGCACTGCCAAATTTGTTTTCGCTTGGTACACTGCTCAGGCCCCTGGGACCTGCCCTGTAACCTCCATGTCCTTCTAGCACACAGTGAAGAGGCTTATGGAGGGTGAAGTGCTGCTCCTGCCAGGCAGCGCCCGCGAAGGCTGAACACCGAGCTGTATCCTCTGGGTTTTGTTCACGAAGCTTGTCCATAGTGATAGATGGTCTGCATCTGGTGTAGTGCTCTAGCTAGGCAAAAGTGCTGGCTGGGTGGGGGAAACCAAGCAAAGCAGAAGGTAACGTCCAGGCCACTGGTAAGGCTGGGGGTACAAGTCATCTTGCTGAGCCCTTCACCATGTTACTCACACATTGCCCCTCCACCAATAAGGCTGATTAAAAAAAAATAAAGAAGGCAGGGGATACCAGGGGACTGGAAGTCCTAAGGTAAAATAAAGACATCAAAATCAGATAGAAGGTGAGGGGGAACAGGTTTACAGTGATGAAACCCTGGTCAATATACACTGGGTGTAGGAAAACCTGAATAAAAATACAGGAGGAAATATTTGGGAGTAAATCTTTTGAGTAGCTCCACTTGCCTGACAGACCTTTGTCCTTGCCTGTTCTTCCACAGCAAAAATTCTCCCTGAATACAAAGGTGATGCTGAGGACAAAAAGTTTCCCTATGAATTTCTTTTCATTGCTACTGTTTAATTTCTGGTTTATATTCAATGGAGAGAAAGTAAATGCTGGTTTGAGACTCTTTGCTGGAAACATCCTGTCCAAAAACATTCTTTGAGCATTTTCACTGTGAGAAAGGGCAGGAGCCACTTGTGATGTCTACAGCATGAACATCCTCTTTTCTAATGGTGCTAGTTTTTTTCTTTAAGTTCTTTCAGAAGATAATATGTTTTAGTCATTCACAACCTTGTAGATTAAAAGTTGTCTTCATCAGATTTTCTTCTGTGAGAAAATGATTTCTCTCCCTGTGTTCTTTCCATATTTATGATGCATATAGACTCAAATTAAATAACCACTCTCTGAAGTATCTTGTATATGACTTTTCTACTTTAGAAGAATGGACTTGCCTGTGAGCATATATTTGCAAATATATTTCTGTTCCTATACATGCTTTTATCTACTGTTGTCTTTTGTATTGTTTTCTCAGTAAGAATCCTAACTCTGGCAGTGGGGAAGTTTACTCTAAGTCTTTGGGATGAAGTCAATTCTCATAGATTTCACTGGGCTTTGGACCAGGCCCTTCTAAAAGCTAGTTTTATGTGAGAAGTTTGATTCAGTTTCATTAAAATAGCAGTAATTTGTGAAGATTATCCTTTCAGTCTTTAACAATTTACACAGTTTAAGGAATGCTAATCAGTATTTATATGGTAATAATTTGACCTCTGCACTGCTCCATTAAATTTATTTTAATTGCTAATATGTTGCCATATTTCAGCCTGCCAAAAAGTGAAGGATCACAGATATTATCAGAAAACCCCTGGTTTTGGCACCCGGGGTTTTTAATACTAGCCAGTTTTTTTAATACTAGCCCGTATTATGGAGAAGGCTAATTTCTCAGGGCCAGCTGGATGAGTGTAGGAAAGCCTCTGTGTTCCGGAAACTGTTTTTCATGGCTGATTAACTCCTTGAATTTATAAATGTTTAAGTAAAACAAACAACACTGAGGATGCAAGTTTAGCAGGATTAAAAGAAAGCATGAGGTGTGTTTATCACCAGTAGGTAAGACAAAAGGGGCAGATAAAATCCCCATGACTCCACCGGTGACAACAACCCTCAGGGATGACTTAGGAGCCTGGTGATGTTGGTAAAGGTGCACTCCCATTTAGTAAAGAAAATTCAGGGTAAAATTCTGTCAAAGGTGTAATATTAGATCAGACAAAGCAAGGATTTTATCTTGCTTGGTAAGTGTTATTTTCCAAGTAGATGTTTGGTCATGAAGAAGGGGTTTTTTCTTAACATGGTACCATATCAAAACTTGACTCTAATTGTCTTCTGTCTGTCAGAGATGGCCTTAGTTTAAGAACACACATTATTTTGGGGTCAAAACGTTTTCATCATTCCAGAGATACTTTCCCAAGTGTTCCCATGACATGCAGTGGTCAGTGGACTTTTGATTCTGCAGATGCCAATTGGAAAACAAGGACTAAGAGGAAATTCATTTCTGGGCAGTGAGAACACATCGTGGGTGGCCGTGGACACAACAAAGTCTACGACTTCAGCCACCTGAGAAATTAAATAATGAACCCTGACTGAGGAAGCTTGCGGGCATTACATCATTTACACATAAAAACAAAGAATAGATTTATAGGGCACATGGGTGGCTGTGACATCACCAGCAGCCAATCTAGACGTCTCAGCTATATCCAACAGACTAATGCCCTTTAATACCATTCTTTGTAGACAGGGATCCCACAAACCTACCTCTCTGCTTTGGGTTGCTGGTTTACAGATTGACTGTGACTTATTGACTCTGGGCTGAATTGCCTAAGCTGCAGCTATATGGGGTGGGCTTTACATTGCCGGCATAGGATGTGCGTTGGGTGTTTTTCCAAACAAGTGTAGCCCTGGAGAGATGAACTGCTGCTACAATTTTATTGGGAATTGGGAAACAACTCAAGGGGTTTCTAGAGATCTGATGTGCTTTTAATATTTTATTATGGTGGTACTGGCTGCTCAGGAGTTGGGATAGGGCTGTTCTATTTTAGAAATTATCCTAAAGATTTACTAACAGTCTGAAAAGCAATTAGCTATAAAAAAGTATTGCTTAATACAAAAGCTTGAGAACGAATAGCTTACAGTAGTAGCTAAGCAGCAAGAGAGCTGCAGCCAGGGGTGGCAGAGGGCATCGCTGCAGTGCTTGTCATTGGGAATGGTGAGAGGAGAGCCCTAGGACTGGCTTTAAACGAAGGAGGAACCACAGGAATAACCAGGTGGTTTTGCAAGGAGAAGGGCAGTGAGGATGATCAACCACGGGAATAGCCACTTGCAAAAATTGGAGGCATGTGGCAGACAGTGAGATCCTTGGGGACATTCCTCAGGTCTGGGCCTCCATGTACACAGAGGCAGCTATAGGGTCCTCTGAGTGCAATCCATCTCTGTTGCTTTACACTTCAGCTCCTCCCTCACCCCAAAAGGCACCCATCACCTTAGGGAGTGGGTCGGACCATGACCAGCTCATATCCCTGGAAAAGCACCCTCTGCACGCTGACCCTGAGCAGTCTCACTGAAAGCATCTCTGAGCTTTCTTTAATTAAAACTTTGATTCGGGCTCAAACAAGAGAAAACAAACATAGTCCGGATCCAGCCTTCAGATCGCTCAGTGTAAGCCAGATGTCACAGCCGGTTCATGCAACTGCTCTCAGTGTGGCAGCCGTGACCTCCTGCCGCATGCCACAGAAGGGCAGCAGTCAGGGACGAGTGGGGTAGCTGTCTCCATGCCTCTTGCTTTCGTCTTTAGTCTCCAAATATGTTTCCTGGTCTTTGATATTCTCACTCCTCTCTCTCTTCTTCCTCCTCTCTCTCCCCTCCCACCTTGAGACTTGGCATACAGCACATCACTCAAGGAAGAAAAAGAGGGGGAGGGGGCGGAGAAAAAGGAAGGAGGAGAGAAAAGCCTATGTCCCTTTGTTTGCTTCTAAGACAACAGGCAGGAGATGCAGAGTGCTGGCATCCTCCCAGCGGCACGCCTGCGGTGGCGGGGCTGCGCGGTGCCCCACGGGGGCTGGTGGGAGGCTGAGACTTGGCATACAGCACATCACTCAAGGAAGAAAAAGAGGGGGAGGGGGCGGAGAAAAAGGAAGGAGGAGAGAAAAGCCTATGTCCCTTTGTTTGCTTCTAAGACAACAGGCAGGAGATGCAGAGTGCTGGCATCCTCCCAGCGGCACGCCTGCGGTGGCGGGGCTGCGCGGTGCCCCACGGGGGCTGGTGGGAGGCTGGCTGGCTGTCAGCACGGGCGCTGGGGAAATGGTGTGAAACAAATAAGCCTCGCTTGTGCTCCTGTTAGCCCTTTGTGCCGGGCACCCGCTGCGGCTGCCCATCCCGGGCTCTGCTTGCCAGGCAACTGGAGGCAGACAAGCCGGCAGGCAGGTGAAAAACGTGTCTTGGGCACCCTCAGGTGCCAACCTAAAGGCTGAGACATATTTAAAACAACAGGGCTTGAAATAAATTACTTCCTCCTCCCAGGGCTACAGCTGGGTCACACAGGAAGGGGGACAGGTTTATCACTTCAGGAAAGACAAGATGCATTTGGCACTTACAGATTTTACTGAACTAGATAAAAGAGAAGGCTTTTCCTTCCATTTTTTCCTTTGGTCTCTGAACTTCCTTCACCTCGCTCCATTGTAAGCAATTGTCATGGGAGGACACATGAAGCTGGGGTCATGGTCCAGTAACCAGAGCAGGAGGATGCTCAGATTGTAGTGAGCTGAAGATGGACAATGCTGAACCCAGCTGAGCTGTGTAGGCACTGCTCAAAGACATCCTGGGACCCTTCAGAGCCTGTGGGTGCAGTTAAGGGCATGGGCTAAAGCAGAAAGAGCAGGCCAACAGCAGCTTGCAGGCTGGGTCCTGCCCCTGCCTCAGCAGGAGAGGAACCTCGACATAAAGTCACTGTCAGAGTGGCTGGTCAGTAACACTCTTCCAGCCTTCCTACCAGGTTATGTCTGGGAAACATTTTCACGCAGTCAGGTTGCTTTGAGCTAGGCTCAAAAGGAACAGGGCAGAGGAAGGTGGAAGTTGTGACCAAAATGTGACAGAGACGGCTGAGACAAGAGCTACGAGGGCTTAGTGCCTTCCCTGCCTTTCCTTCTCTTTCTGGTGGGGAGACATGCTCCTGCACCTTGTGATGTGGGCTACCCAACCAGTCCCATCCCTATAGACTGAGGATGGCATTGTGGTCTGTCTCACCAGTTATGACCTTGGTCCTCCAACCCTGGCTTTGCCTGGATGCTTCTGAAGGCTACAGTTACTTCAAGAGGTTTCACTGAGCAGACCTGCCTCCATTTGCTCAGTAGTGATCATCCAGTTTCCCATTGTCTTCAAAACTAAGAAGACTTGCAGAAAGTTCTGCAGAATTTATTTCTGAAATTTTCTAAACTACTAAGCAGCAGACCTGTCATCATAGCTGTTGCACTAAATTTCAGAAAAAGCCCAATCAGTATCCTGAACACTTTTTAGCAATAAATTTAGTTTCATCTGACTTCAGTTGATGTCAGCAGAACCACTGGTGCCTGAAAGAAAATTAAGTTGTTTGCAGGACCCATAGAGAGTGCAGGAATACTATGCCCAGCAATGAATAATTGCAAATTCTGGGTAATCTGTGACACCAGAAATTATTCCAGAGTTCAAAGTGTCAGTCTCCGTGCTTTCAGAAGCTATGGTAGGACTTCTTCTGCAGGCAGGTGTGTTGTAAACCTGGAATTATTGTCAGGGAAATCCAGTGGAACTCTTCTTGCAAAGAATGACAATATTTCTTTCCTAGATTATGATGATAACATGAGGCTAATAAACCACCTCTTGCTCAGTCTAGTTGAGTCTTCCATGTGAAATAATGACTTTTGCTTGCAGAGTGGGTTAGGTATCAGTTATGAATAGTGGGCTGTCAGTTCTCTGAGGTTGCACCTGTAGCTATATGTGTGGCTATAGTTGTGTGTCTGGAAGGTGTGAAGCACGTGTGTGAATACGTGCTTGCACTGGGGGACGTTTAATTAAAGCAGTGGCAATAAAAGCAGCAAGAAACAGAAATACCTTCTATCTGATAGTTGCAGAGATCTACCAGCACAGATGCACATATCTGCTGTTCTAAGAATTGACTGTCACGTACGTTGTACCCAGGCTAGATTAAGCAGGTTGGTTTATATCTATATACCCAAAGAACCTTGTATGAGTAGACAAAACCAAGTGGAATTCTTGTTGCATTTACTTACCATTTGTTATATATATGCAGGATAGTTAATAAGTATTTCTTGGAGCAGTAAAATGCTTGTTTTAAGAAGTTTACTTGTCTTAGAAAAGTAATGCCTTCTATTTCTGATGTAACCCTATAAAGACATGCATTTTGAAATGCTCTTAAGCCAAGTTACTTAGATTTACAAATTATAAGCAAATACACAACATGACTTCATTTAAGATCCAGACAGGATTTAGAAGGTGTCTTGAAAAAGATAATAGACTTGTAGGAACAGTCTGTTGCATACAAAGGTCTACAACTTTCACTCATTGGTACAATAACCTAAAATGTTATGAGTTGGGTTTTTTTGTGGTTGTTTCTTTTTTACATTTGGAAGATAATGTGTCCCAGATCTTTTGTATCTCATCGTTATTTATATCCAAGCCTTTTGTTTATGTGCATATTTTATTTGGTAGCGTGGCTCCTTTTGAAAGAAGCATGATAAAAGAGAAAAATTGAATCTTTCATTCAAAAAAGGTCCTTAAGCTTGTTAGAAGGAAAGAACTATAGCTTTTATTTTACTATGTGGAGTATGATTACCTCAAAACCCAGTTTATTTTCTGGCACTGAGCTTTCTTATATTCCAGATGTCTTTGTCTCTCTTTTTTTCACTTTCTGTCATGGGATTGTTTTAGGATTTTCTATTTTCTAACAAATCTGCGTATTGCAGAGATGAAACCTTGCCTACACAAAAAAAGCCAAAACCCAATATGATGTTTTTCCTTTACCACATAGATATATGTAATTCTGGGGCAAACATGATGAGCAGTTATAGCATCATAGCACTGGGGAAATTTAATGTTTTACCTGGTAAGAGATAAACAGAAATATGCTCTTTGCCCTAAACAATACTCACCAAAGATAAGTGGAAAACCCCTGTGCTTACAGCTCATTCATGATCAGGCAGAGGAGTCCAGATCTGTGCCATCCCATTCTGGAGAGACTCCAGCATGATCTGAGCAACACTAAGTTTAGGTTTTCCATGGTGGGAGGGAAGTTGTAACTGTCTACATGACTCCAAACTCAGGAAAATGTTGAAGCGTGTCTGAGCTTAAGCACTTGAATAATCACACTACAAGTCAAATGTTCACACAGAACTGCTTTACACTGTCTGGCTCATACTATTTGGTACTTGGCCAAATGCATAAATTAAAAATATCTTCTCCTGGCTCTCCTAAGTGCACCAGGACTTTTCTGTCAAAGGAAATATCATTTGTACATCACATATCCTTTGATTGCCCAAAAGACCTGTACTGAGACATGCTGATTCAAAACATAGCTTCTTTTGCACGAACAAGATAATGCAGGAGGGCTGCTTATGCATCCACTGTGCAAGCACCATTGTATTTAGGTCACTAAATTACTGTAATGGAAAAAAGACTGTTCCCCAGGGGTTGAGGAAAACAATTGCCTTCTAAGTTAATTCCCCTGAAAAGGCAGTTGGAGTACGGAATCTCTCTGCTGTTTTTCTAAAATGAGAGAGGGGTGCTCAAAAGTCTGTGAGTGCAACTTGGGTGCCTTGGAGCTGCCCAGGAGGGCGTTTGTACCATCTCTGCTACTTTGGGGGGATGACATTGGGGCTAGCACTGAGGACCTTTTGGCAATGCACAGCATATCACCATCACTGATAGTGCCAGCTGTGGAACTGTAGAGACCCTATGGCCATCATGGAGGTTAGCTCCCTGGGGATGCTCCAGCTAAGGCTGGGAGCCCTGAGTGAACATACCCAGAGGACCAGCCTTTTTTTTTTTTTTTCCTGGACAAGACAAGACCTCAGAGGGACAGTACAGAGTATCACCTGGAAGGATCCAACCCAAGAAGATCATTCCCCTGAGAACTAAATGGCCTTTTGAGCAAGACAAGTGCATTTGGCAAGGAACTTGCTGGTAAGTTCATGAAAAAGCAGTCTGCTCCCACACTGGTGACGGGGCCATCGCAAGCAGAATGACAGCCCCTTCCTCCTGCCCCCTGCGCATCCTGCTTTAGGTTTCATTGGAACAACAGTAACCTTTAAACTCTTTTAAGAGTTAAAATAATTTCCAGATCTGGAAAGATGTGGTATTACCTGTAACTACAGCAGACACAGCAGAAGTATTTGCTCTTTACCCTTCCTCACCCTTGTGCCTTCACCTGAGCTGAAGGGACTGTCTCTGAGAATGAAAGCCCACTTCTGTTTCTGTTGCTGTTTGTTACCAGCTGAGCTTTCTCTGAAGAGATAGGAGGAAGGCAAAACAACTTCAGCTACAATTGTACTTGTTACAGGGATTTTCAGAAACTTGAATGGCTGTTGCTTTACTTTGTAAACTGCATCCCACTGCCAGCTTATAAATTACCAGTGTTGTTATACCTCTCCTTTCAACATTGACTATACCCTATGCCCACTGAAATGAAGATGGAAAAATAGGGGGAGGAACAAACACCATTTTCCAAGGCTGGTTCTCATGTTCTCAGGATATCATGCCCAATAACTTTCTAGTCAGTGAGGCATTAAAACGCTGAGCTTTCAAGCCAGCAAATTGCAAAAATAATCTTCTGGTCCACTCAGCACAGAAAGAAGTCTGTCCAGCTGGACTGTTTCTACATATCCTGTCAGGCAGAGAAAGATGCCTACCAGTTGTCACCTCCTCCTTTGGCTTCTGTGATGACTCTACATAATTCACTGAGTGTGCATAGATGTTGCTGGCACGCACGGCAAAGCAAGCAGCAGGGAGGGAAGCAGGCACTACCAGAGGAAACGGAGCATAATGAGAGCACAGCTTAGCACCCTCCCACATATGTGTGTGCACACACACTTATACACTCACATCATGAAATATGAGAAAGAAGGGAGAAACCGGAGGGCAATGAAGCATAGCCGGTGTCCAGGGAGAAGGGTCTTGACTGTTGTGGCTTCTTTTCAACTGCAAGGATTTGGTGCAATGTTAATCTCTGGTGCTCTTGACATCCTTGATCACAGTCTCCTGATTTCATCTGGGTCTGCATTTCCAGCACAAATGCCTGTTTTCTGTGGGAGAATTGATTCCACGGGGTAAAAAAGACCCTACATCTCAGCTGGATACTAATTTTTATTCTCTAATTAATTAAAACAGAAAACTCTTTCCACCCTTGAATGACAGGAATGCAAAAAAGCTCAAGGATGGCTGATGGTTTTAATTCAGTTGATTTCTGGCATTTGAGGGGAAACATAAAAGTGACCAACTTAGGTATAGAATCATAGAATCATCGAATGGTTAGGGTTGGAAAGGACCTTAAACAATTAAAAGATTTCACATGGTTTATCAGCCAGGTGCCTGAGAATCTAATCCACTGCTATTGATACCAGCTGCAAAGCTAATTTGGCTCAACAGTGGCAGGCAGCAATCTCTATGTATGGCCACAACCTGACACTTGGTGCTGTGATTATATCACATTCCCTCAGTTTACCCAGGACTGAATAGAGCCCACACTTAACGAAATCCACCAGCAAACCCTGAGGCTCCTACCTTGCTTTGCCACACAGCCTGTCTCTGCTAGCAGTAGGCTTGTGCTGCCAGGGCTGTGCGCTGGTGCCATCGCTGCATTTTGCACAAGGCGTAAGTACTTCTGCTTCAGAAGAGGAGCTGTTACACTTTTATGCTTGAAAACACAGCGTGACTGTGGTGGTGTCTTTGCAATAATTGCAATGGCACTTACTCAAAGTGTGACCAAAAGAATATCTCAGGCTTTTAAATTGTTTGCTAAAGCAATACTGTAGTCCTGGAAGTTTGTTGTTGCCATTGAAATAAACAGAACACAGGTCTAATTTAGAAGTGGGCAATATGTGGATACGCTGAGCTGAGATGAGGGATAATTGACTACTATGATTTTATCTACCCCAAATATTTTTATGTGACTACTTTTCAGAAAGCATACCTTCAAGGCAGTGAGGCTGAGTGTCTGTCTAGCTGTGATCTGATCCCCTGCTGTCAGAGAGCTCATGGAAGTGATTTTGGAGTTAAGGAATTACATCTTTACTAAAGGATATATTGAAGTTCTACCCTGTTTTTCTGTACGTGACATGGCTCCATGCTCTTAGACAACAAATTTCTGCTGCATGTGAGAACCAATAAGCAATGGTACACTTCTTATCATCTCTGGAACACGGCTGGTAGCTGTTTACAAAATCCCAATGAAAGGAGCAAATTATTGGGAATGTTATGTGATAATACCAGATTACTTATGCTTGTTTAAGCTGTAACTTCCTTCTTTGGTCCAAAATCTTTTGAGTAAATATTGTCCATCCATTGACATGGTTGTCCTGCATGGTTGACAGTCGGAGTCTGACTGCTGGAAAATGTGCTATATGCATGCTAAGTGACAGTCTGTATATGGTAAAATTATAATTAAAATAGAAATAAAATAAAAATAAATAAAAAATAAAATAGAAAAATGCCCAAATACATATTTATTATCCAGAAAACTATATTTATTACAATGTATTTACTATGCAGTTTAATGTCATTTTAGCATGTCTATGTGAATAGGATTTAAAGCCACATGGAAAAAAGTTCAAACAGGACAAAAGATAGTGACTTTAGATAATAAATTGGGAGTGTAAAGCCGTTACTTCTTCCTTCAAGCTGTGGTCTCTTATGGCTTGCTGGAGCAGACTAGAAACCTGAAAGCTGAAAAAAAATAATATGTGTACTTGAAAAGTGTATCTGAACACTTGGGGTAAGCTGTCCTTTGTGCCAAGTTTTCTTTTACAGATGCTGTATGAGAATTGATTGCCTTTGTGATTTTTAGCCTAGCTGAAACAAACGCACATGTTGTTCTTATTTGTATGAATGGCTAATCCATTTTAATATGCTGTTTTGACACATGTACATGACTTTTGCAAGTTAATAGAGGTGACTCACATCTGTCATGCTCTCCCTTAGGTACTTTTTCCTCTATGCTGGCTTGTATTAAGTATAACACGGAAATATTTCCTTGTGCCAATGTTAATGACATGGAATGTTTTGAAGCTTGATATGCATCAAGTTGGTAAAGCACCAACAACCTCACATGCATCCCTTTTGGAACAACCCTCTACAAAATCACCAGTGTATGAAATTCCTTTAGGCATTTGTCTCACTTCCTCAGCTTGCCCCCAAAATGCCTTCTGCTGGAACTTTCTGCATGGGGGTTATGATGAGGACAACCTTTTGGTACAACGAATAGTAAGGGAATTTGTGGTGACTCCTTGGTATTTTTTCTTGCCATAATGCAAGGGTCAATCAGGTATAAAGTGACAGCTAGGAACATTTCTTTCCTGCTTTATTTGTACATGTTTGCACTGTTTCTCAGGATATTAACTGTTTTCTCTGAAAATAAAGAGACAACCAAGCCAATCTCTGGCAAGTTCGTCCATTAGCCATCAGAAAGAACTAAAGGAAAGGATTCACTTGGCCTTACCTTATGCACTTAATTTTGGTGTCATTGCCAAATTCAGAGCAGGAGCCTGAAGTGGGAGCTCTGACTCATTGGTTTGAGGAGCACCTGTCATTCCACTGATTATAGTGCGAGTCTACAGAGAGACTTGGGCAAGACATGGGTTTCCTCTCTAAAGAAGTCAACAGTTCTATTGAATTTAAACTCAAACTCCAAACATGTAATCAAGATGTTCTTAGGAGAAGAGGATGATCTTGTGCTGCAAGAGATTGGAGAACATAAAAATAAGAGTAATCAAACTATAAGCTTTGTGGAAAAAAAAAATCTAATGGAAACTGAATATTTTCCTGAGCGCTGATTGTTTCCATCTGCCCTACACCCTGGCTATCCCATGTAATTGTGACTGATTAGCGTCGAGGAGGAAAACAATTTTCCAGAAATATTTTCCTGCACTCATGCAATAAGTACATTCCAGTTCACAATTACTTTGTCTGTAAAAGCCAGGTCTTTCTACAGTATTTGCATGGAAAGAGTTATCTAAACACGAGCTGTGTACAATGTAGCTGCCAAGGTGCCAACCACATGAATACCCTGTGACATAGATTTGGCAAGAATGAGATTAGCCTTGTTATCTTGGCCAAATTCCAGAATAAATTGGACAACCTAATTTTCTCTCAGTTTCAGGAGGATACTGAGTGGAATGCTGCTGCTTTATATTTTAGGTAGTTCTTCTCTTTATACAAGGTGGATATAGAATACTGCCCTCTTGCCATCACATTTACTCTGGCTCTCCAGAAGTAGAATTGACAATCTTACAGAGCAATCACACCATGACATGGGTCTTCTGACTCTTTCCTAGTGCTGCTTAACAGCTTTTTCCTCCCAGTCAGTCAAGGGGAAGGCCCTTGTACCCTCAGCAGGCTTCAATATCCAATATGTTCTATTGACTTCAGAAAATTATTTGCTTGCAATGTTGCTGATCTAAGGAAGTTTGTCCCAGGACCATTAAGTCTGAGAAGCCACACAGAGTGTACTGAAACTTGTAACAATGTAACACACACTGCTAGATCAGAGGTCTCCATTGAATTTTTTCCTGGTGCTGTTGGGAAGCTCACGGCGTCCTGTCTCCTCATTGCAGGGTGAGTCCTGCAGCGAAAGAGCCAAGTAGCTGTGACTGACAATTAGAGACTGTTGTGGTCACGGTAGGAGAAACTAGATGTCCACATGATAGGTCTGGGTTTCTTTAGGCAAAAGGTGTGTCCCAAAAGTACACCCTACACCTGCCTTTATGTGAGCAAAGACTTCATGCTAGCAGCACATGCTATTGGTGCTGTTAGTTCTTTCAAGAGAGCTGCTGGATAAATGGAGCTGGGCATGAACAAGGGAGACTCTGCGTTGGTCTCTGATTAGAATCAGTGCTTGAGACAATGCTGGTTTTGCGGAGCAGACATTGGCATGGAGTTAGGATTCCTAGGAGATGGAAATGACTTTTTTCTCACAGGGCTACCACTCCCATTAACTGCAGAAATGAGATCCCCTCCTAGCTACAAATTTGACTTGATCTCAGACTCATTACTCAAGTTTCCTTCATTCAGGCAGTGTGATAGGCAGCAGAATACCAGCCAAACATCAAGCAGTGGGTATAGGACCCAGGAGCTAGGATCCAGAAGTCACTAGCCAGTCTCTTTATATAAACAAAATACTTATAAAATATAGTATAATGCATTTGCTAATTAGCTGCTTAGATGACTGTATACGTTTCATATGTAGGCACAATAGCCACTATGGTGCAAAAACAGATGACCACAAAAATATCCTCATCATTGCTGCTGGAGCTCTTCCCGCCTGCAGGTATTTTTAGCTAAAGCTGCAGGTCTCTTTGGGCTAGCTAGGTTTTACACTTCTTGCTTGCATTAACCAGTCAGCATGCACAGTACTCAGCATTACTCAGCATCTTTGCTTAATGCAGAGTCAGTAGTAGCTGACAGGTTCCCCACTGGTAGTCATGTACCATTTTTCTCAGCAGCAAAGCCCCAGCTTATGTCCCAGCTGGTCTTGTACCAAGTTGGGGTTTTGTGTGTAAATAAAACCTAGGTTATAATCTAAATCTGTTTGAAAACCAAGTTGCCATTTGATGTGGTGTTACAGCATAGCACAGGACAGCCTTGTCATGCCTGGCATCAGCAGCTGCTCTTTGTAGATCCCTCTGCCTGGGGGGGACCAGCCCTCATTTCAGACAAGGTCAGCGATGGTTCTGCTACCTCCTCCACCAAATGCTCCCCAAGGGAAGCGCAGTGCTCCTGCCAAGCCTCCCACACAAACCTCACACTGGAGCCTGAGCAGCGCAGTGCTCCTGCCAAGCCTCCCACACAAGCCTCACGCTGGAGCCTGAGCAAGCTGTTGGAAATCAGCCCACAGCTGAGGTGAGTGCTGCAACACAACTGCTGTACGCTGACGAGTACCCTGGGCTCAGGAGCTGGAAAAGCTGGGGGAAAACTCAGTAACCTAAAATCGTGCAGGATTCGCTGTTCTGTATGGTTCAGTTAAGCTTCACGTTGATGGTGAATTTGTGTGAATATGATGCCTAAAATGTACAGAGGTACAAGTTCACATGAACCAAAGTGAAAGAAAAAAAGGGGTTCATTAATGATGATGTGTCATAATTTAGCATGAAAATTTCCTAAACTCCCTCTGACATGAGCTTAGATATTAAAAAAAACAATCTGTATTTTAAACGCAGGTTTTAAAAACTTGGAAATGGCCTTAAACCAGAATATGTTATAGATTTGCGGTAAAAAATTACCTTCTGGTTTAACTGCATGTATTTCTTAATATTAATTCAGGCTACACTCAGTCAAGGCTTTCATTGACATCAGTGGGAATTGTCCTGAAAAATGATTTTACAAAGGTTGTGAAGGCTGCTTGATTTGATACATTTTTAATTACAAAAAAAAAAATTAATTTTTGCTTCAGTCGTGTTTTAACACTTAGTAGTTCTCAATGCTGCTTAAACAGGGATTTAGATGAAAGTGCTTTGTGGAATATGGCTTTTGTTAGAGTTAGTAATGCTGCTAAAATTCCATTCTTTTAGTTTTAAATATGACATTTCTTTGCAGGCTCATACAAAGTACCAATACATATGTGCAAGTACATGAAAAAAAAACCCTAACCCAAACCAAAAAATAATGCAAGCAAAAGAACTGGACTGTGCATTAATTAAAATTTACTTTTGAAAAATGTCATAGAGCAGCCCTGTCAATTTGTGTCTGTTTAATTTCCCACCCATTTTCATTCATATATTTTGTTTGCTGTTCAGGCTCTGTCCACTTTTACAATTTAATTAAATAGAATATTTTCTTCCAAAATGTTCCATGCGCCAAAAAATAACAAAAGCCAAAGGTTTCCCAGTTGTGGACAAACAGACTCCGTTTTCAATGGGACTGATTCACCTTCTGATGGGAACATATTATAGCAGCTTTCCAGTACTTAAAGGGGGCCTACAGGAAAGGTGGGGAGGCACTTTTCATCTGGGAGTGTAGTGACAGGATGATGGGTAACAGTTTTAAGCTGAAAGAGGGTAGATTTAGATTAGATATTAGGAAGAAATTTTTTACTGTGAGGGTGGTGAGGCACTGGAGCAGGTTGCCCAAGGAAGTTGTGGATGCCCCATCCCTGGAGATGTTCAAGACCAGGCTGGATGAGGCTTTGAGCAACCTGGTCTAGTAGGAGGTGTCCCTGCCCATGGCAGGGGGGTTGGAACTAGATGGTCTTTAAGGTCCATTCCAACCCTAACTGTTCTATGATTCTATGATTTTATGAAATTACACTACACATAAATGTTATCCAGTATGCACGCAAATCTTGCCTCAGGGTCATCAATTCTAAGTGGTTCATGACCAAAAAAAGAGCCCCAACTAATGTAGAAAAGGCAATTTTCCTAAAAGTTCATTATATCAATTTATTATACAACAAGTAATAGAGAGCATTTCCTCAGCCATATTATTTTAACTTCTAGTGGCACATGTTGCATACTCAAATCCTTAGCTTCCCTTTCATGTCAGAGATATGGCATGATTTAGATAAATGATGTTCAAGATATGGTGGGCCATTTTTTTCTCTGACATTACTTTATCATTATGGCATGGTACATTTATTGGTGAAACAAATATCACACTTTTTGAAGATTTAGATACCTCTGTACTGCATGTCTTATCCCCTGCTTTGTTATTCTTTGTTTCACAGAATATTTTCTTGTAGCTGTTGGAAACCTCAGCAGAATGGTGAGACTTATGGTAAGACTTATTTTACTATGCCTTTTTAGACTATGAAATTATGTTCATTTTTAATGCATAATTTCTTTATGTGAAAAGGCAATTCCAAATGTTGAAGATCCCACCAAGGATCCCACCAAGCCTTCTCCTCCTAACACTGAACTGGCCCACCTCCCTCAGCCTCTCCTCACAAGTCCTGCACTACAACCCACAATCAGTTTGGTGGCCTTTGCTGGACTGGCTCCAGGATGTCCATGTCTCTCTCTTGTACAGCGGAGCCCATAACTGGAACCCAGCACTCCAAGGGTGTTCTCATCAGTGCTGGACTGAGATGAAGGATCACCTCCCTTGACCTGATGGTGATGCTGCCTAATGCAGCTTTGAATGAGGTTGATACATAGTTGGGAACTATAGAAGGCAAAGAAATCTATTGTACTGTTCATCACACAGGCAATATAATTAAGCAAGGGCAAAAAAGGTAGGGGTGAAAAATCATGTTGAAAAGGCAAGGCAGGATTTCTGGAAATAGAAACAAAAATGATTTTTCAGAAAAATGAATTTGGAATACCTCTAACAGTCACTTCAGAAAAAGAGTAGCAATGTGTATGAAGGATGCTGCAACAAGACTGAGAGAAACGCTGATTTCATTCTGGTTTCAGCATGATAGTATGAGAAGATGGAGGAGTTATACTTGTAATGAGACCGGGATCAGAATCACTGCAGCTGCAGAATTTGCAGTAGTTTGCATAGCAAATAAAGGTGAGAATCTTAAGGAGCAAATACAAAGCAAAAATATATAAAGCAAACATGACAAATCAAGAAACAAGCAAAACATGTTTTTTGCATGCAGACAATTAACATACATGTTCTTCCTCATGAGTTTTACCTGGAAGTATCAGAATTTTATCTGCTTCTTTCCTGCTTTCAGATAAAATCTTTTAGGTCATCCTGTTGAACTATTTATAGAATGTTTGCACCAAAGAGATGTTCACCACAAACAAATACACAATGAATTAAAATAATCTTTCTCAAATTGCTGAAACTTTACTTAGAGATACCTTACAATGTTTGTTCTCCATTCATGCATATAATTTTTCAGAAAAATACAGTCAATTTTGAATTTATAATTCTCGCACACACAAACATATTTAATAAGCATTTTAATATTGGTTTAACTATTATTTTCTCTCTTTGCCTCAGACTAAATAGAAGAAAGAAATATCAAAAACATTTTAATTTCATTACACAATAATAACTTCCACCACCTCTCTGATGTCCTCCAAAAGAAGGCCAAATCCTATTCAGGCTTACATACCTGCAAATCGCTTAGAAATGTATGGGAGTTACTGAAATTGCTAGCAGTAGAATCATCACACATATAAATTACAGAAACTGAGAGCCCTCCTAGGGCAGCTTGCCTACTTTCCATGAGACTTTATGCTCTCACCAGCTGTCAATGTCTTTTTGCCATTGCAGCAATATAAAAGGCTGCGAGAACCCTGTACATGTGTCAGTCCTAACAAGCTGTAAGACCACTGAAAGAAGCAAGGGCTGAAATTATATAGAAAATGCCCCTTATGTACAAAAAGCTTCTGGAAAGTGAAGTGTCTTGTCTGAGGTTACATACAAAACCAAGGGCAACCCTTCTCCAGTGCCAGTCGGTCCTGTGCTTGCTCCTCAGACAGATATTTCTTGCAGGAGAAGCTCCTCAGCTACGGTCTTAGAGACTCTTGCAGACTTTCTGATTCAACCAGTATGGTTACCCATAACAATTTCATTAAACTATTTCTGTACAGTCTTTTGCTTGTTAGTCTTTCCCCTGGTAGAAGACTGTGTTGAAAATAGTATGTTCTATGTTCCACTCCTAAAACAAACAACATGCAGATAAATATGGTGCAAAGCACTTACCACAACTGAAAAATAAACTTCTAACCACAGTGAGGGAGGGGAAAAGAGCTGGGTATTTTGTGGTCCCTGAAGGAAATTGAAATCTGCTTTTTGGTGGAGACATGCTTCAAAAGATGAAACCAACCAAATGGGGAAAATGTCTCTTTTTCTTGGGTATGCGCACAGCACATATTAATGGTTACCATAAGTGAAATAGGAAGTACTATTGATATTATTGTCTGTTTGTTATTAAAGAAAATTGTTTAAGCTTTGTTCTCTTCTTCAGTGGATTAAAGAAAGACATCACCCTGAATCAAATCTGATCAAGTTGTGTTTTAGCATATCATGTCTTGCTACAGTGTGCTTCAGACGGTGGCTGCAGCAAAACATTTTGTTTATGCCTTGTTTATTATTGTTTTTCTAGGGGGAAAATGGTCACAAACATAGTTTATTTTTCTCCAAAATTCAAATGGTCTGCTATACTTTGAGAGAAAACTGATGATAAAGCCTTCTTATAAAGTTTTTTGTCTTCTTTAAAGGACTTCACAAGTCAACTGAAACTACTTACAAAAGAGAGAATAAAAGAGAGAAAGAGAGAGAGGAAGTGAAGAAGGGAAGGGAGGGAAGGAGAGAGGGAGCTTTGGAGAGAGGGAGGAAGGAAAGAAGGAAAGAAGGGAAAAGAAGGGAAGGGGAGAGACTTTAATTTAGTTGGTGCAGTTAGTTTATTTTTTAAATTAACTAGTATTTTCTAGACTAGTGTTTGTATAAACATTCAGAAAGATGTTTGTGTTTGTGTGTACTTCAGAAGTCCCTAAAAAGGATTATAAGAAAATAATTTATATATGTTATTGTACTAGACATTTTCATGTCTCCACAGACTCTCAGATGATTCATGTCCTTTCCTAATGACAATAATACAGTAGGCTTTTGGCCACTAGTAAACAGAGCTGGCTTGGGCTTGTGACCTGGGGATGAAATGTTTACTGCCAGTCTCCTGGGCAACCATCTCCCCCTACAGGCACCTTTAAATAAATCTTCCCTTCCTTATTTCCAAAAAACACTTTGGAAATACGCCGTTTGAAGCTATTGAAAATGCTTCCAAAAATCCTTTTGTTTAAGGCTTGTTTTCATAAGTATTTTGTGTAAGGCAGGCAAAGTTTTCTTTCCTGAAATCTTAAGTAACTTGCAGATCTTAACATGGTTTTCTTCCTCTCATTTCTCAATGTCTTATGCCATAGCCTGGGGCATGGCACTTTGCCCATAAGCATTCCCGTATTAGACACTGCTTAGGCGCACAAATCTCAGCTGTCATCTCTGCTCCAGGGAGGAACCAAAAATGCACTGCATGCTCCCAGTCCAGCTTTCTCTTGGAAGCTTCCACGTTGCCTTCCACACCCGAGGTACCCATACCTCTGCAAAGCCTATATTAAAACTGAATTCTAAGAGAAAAAAGAATGATATTAAACTGGCCCTAATCTAAGATACTAAATGAGGGATTATAAGAGTAAATTGCTCCACCCATAGCCCAGCATACATATGCAGTATTTATATGTAGAAACAGAAAACAGAACGTGACACAAAGCTATGTTCTTGAAGATCAGCTCATAATCTCCATGTTTAATATTTCCAGAAGGCAATGCTTAATGTTCCCATTGGTTTCATTCAAACACATGCCCATCTGTTTGTGAAACTATCGTGTAAAAACAATGGTTCCAGTTCTCAATGCCTTACTCCGGTCTTTGTGAAACCAGTTATTGGAATTTTTATCTGGGTTAGGAATTTAAACCAGGACACAATAAATAAGTTGTAATTCAAATTTTAATATGATTAAACACTCAAAATTGAAGTTGAGCCTAGGGGTTTTTTTATTATTTTTGTAACTTTCAGTGCTAAGAGGTGATCCCTACCGTGTTGCTAAATGCCATACTGTAACACTCACATGTAGTTTCTCTCCCTATGTGCAGAGTGAGTTATGTCACTCTACCTTCAGATTTTTACCAGTTTGTATCTCTTGAAGATGTGGATGAAATACTTAACTAAATGCAGACTCAGAGAGCTTGTGTTTTGAATTTCAGATACAGTTTTAGCAAGTTTGTATTCTCCTAAGAAAAGAACCAAGTGAAACAGAAAATTCATTTTATATGGGCGATCCACTCACAGCTTTGTCTTCTCTGTAATCTTCTGGCCCACAGATGCCTAAAACAGACCACTGTAACTCAATATGTCTATGGTGAGAGCAGCAGCAATGTGCAGCAAACTCACCCTTTGGTGGAGGGGATGACACACTTCCCCTTTAGGCTCCAAACTTTGTGCTGCCTCCCATTGCACTTCTCTTGCCATTTCAGGACCTATGGTCTAGTCTTCACATCATTGTGTCAGGCTTGCCCACAGTCACATCTCTGTATACTAGTCAAACTTGTCTTGGCCAATGAAGCTCATATGCCAGTCATGCACATGACAGTTGCACACTTCGAGGACTTGGTCTTGGCTGATGCCTGAAAATCCAAAGAATTTACATGACTTTCATTGCTGACAACCACCAGAGCAGACTGCACACCCCTCATCTCTGAGGAAGCCAGTGTCTGACTTTGAGGGAAAGGGAAAGAAAACCTCTCGCTTTTCCCTCACTTTCCTGATGAGAGGGATGCAGCATCCCATGGGGAGGGCAGAGACAGCTCTGTTCTCCTAAGCATCTGGGTAGTCTGTCACCGCTTCCTTGCAGCTTGGAGGCATCCCAAAGACACCTGAACTCACTGACTTACCAACCAAGCTTATGAGCATTGTTGCTGTAACAAGCAAGGGTTTGTACCCTATGGTGAGTAGGAATGTAGAGGGACCAAGGAGCAAGGGAAGCAGGAGGACTGAGCTCAAGGGAGAGCAAACGAAGTTTGCTTTGTTGCCTGTTAGTGGTGACCAGGGAGAGCTGCTGGTAGATGGGAAGTGATTCTGATGGTCTGATCTTGGGAAACTCCATATGCATCTCTAGAAAGTGAGCACTGATCTCCACCAGTATCACTATATACCAGAAACATATGGAAAAAATAGATACGTTTGTGGCTTCTTTCTGCCTATGAGGGGAGCTGTCAGCACTGTAGGGGATCTATTCCAGTTTGGATGCTCCACTCAAGAGGTTACAAGAGAGACCAGTGCTCTGGAGCAGGTGATTTTTAGAACCTGAATTGGAATTTTTGTTTTAATCCAAATCCCAGTGCTAAAAAGAGATAAAAAGTGTGAGACCCAGAGTGTGCTATCCATTTGTGACCAAAATCAGAGAAGACAACAGCATCTGAAGTAAGGGTCTTCCCTTGAGTTACATAAAAGATGCCACAAACAACTCCCATGGAGGCTCAGGCTTATGGTCATTTCAGCAGAGATGTTCTCTTAGGATGGTGTTTCACAAATGCACAGATTCCACTGCACAGGGACATGGATTCAAATCCTGCTTGCTTTTTTGTTGCTTTGACTCATTCGCTGCAATTATTTGGAGTCTCTCTGGTACAAATGGAAACAGACAGAATTCAATGCCTGCTGTTATTTTTTTTCCTCTGGATCCAGTTTCCAGGATGATGAAACAACAATATCTTTCATTCAGATACCTTCACTTCTGATCTACAACAGATTGTGACAGACTTGGGTGCAGAATTGAGCTTTTGAATTACAACACAACACAGAGTCCTCCAGTGTGTCCCTAGAGCATTTCTACAAGTGATACAGACAATACAAACCTGTTTAACCTGTGGTTCTGCTGAACATTGTTCGTGCTGGATGTTCTGGAATAAGCAAATTAATGTACTGAGGATCTAATGCTTTTGATATTAAGAATATTGAAATGGAGATGTGTGGAATACATGTAGAAAAAACAGATAATAATTTTTATCATTAACCACATAAGGATCATATCTATAGTTCAAGGTGACCAATTTCTAAGCGCACTGCAACCCCTGACCGAGGTCCCATTTAGAATTACAGCATCTCTCAAACTCAGAAGAAAGGACTTTTGCTGGTGAAATAAACTGTGAATGCTGCTGAAAGGCAGGAGTATGAGACAGAAATCAAGGATTCTACAGAGAGTCCTGAATAAAATGGTTAAGAGTGACAAGTTGTTGATCATGAAAACAAAGAATAGTGTGGGAAGAAACTTCCACAGAGAAGTGGAAGATTTGGAATCTCAAATGCTAAGGCTGAATGGATGGATTACAGGCAATTTTTCATCTTGACATGCCCTTTTTCATATATGACAGCATGTCCTGAGGTAAAAAGAAAGAAGGAAAACCAAGGAAAACATGACTTATAGTTACTGGGAGTAAATTTTTAGGTACAGTGAGATGGCAGTAATAGAGCAACACAGTAAGCATTTTGAAATTATGAAATTACTTTATAGCATGCCATGGCAAAGAGCAACAGAATGTGTTGGTGTACATTCTTTTAAGACAAGGAATGGATTTTACATTTTAGAGAACCAGGTATTTAATTTAGCTGCCTGTGTGTATCATGATCAGATGAGGAGTTGCACAACCTACAGCTTGCTCCAAGACAAATTTGAAGAGACTAGGGCAATGGCTGTTGGCTGGGGTTTTTGGAAATCATGTACTTGATTGCTCAACAATGTAGTAGTAATTGGAAGAGTAAAGTCAACTTTATGGAACAAGAAACAATTTATGAGTTTTATTCTCCCCAGTGGGATGGTGAGAACTGACAAAGCAGAGCTTGGTGGCCTCCCTGCATTCCTTCTCACAGGACATTCATGCATGCTGTGTTACAGGGCTGGTGTGGGACTGCAGAGCCTTTTGAGACATCCTCACAGACCCGCCATGGACAGGTGGGTCTCAATCACAGTGATGGAAAGGGGAAAAAAAGGTTTAATTTTGAATAAGACAGTTGGAATCAGTTACATTCACGAAGAATATTAGGAACTACTCTGATCAGGCAACTCAACAGAAATGTCTAAGCATGGAAGAGAGCTGAAGAATATTGTGAGCTGTGCTAGAGACAAACAATTTATTTTCTGCAATTGCTTTTCCCTCTTTGAGCACCATTGCCAGTTCCTCAGATTTTGGTAAGTACAGAACAGGTCTGGCTTTGGATGCTACTAGAAGAAAGGAATGCCTAGCATGAAAAAAACCCAATTCTAAAGAACCATCTTCAGTATCAACCCTCAGAACTTAATAGCTAAACAATTTCCTTGGCTCCAAACTTAGTTGTTTCTAGCTGCACAGTGAGTAGAGACACATAAGATTCCCCCCTTATACAGGGCATTTTTTCTTTTTTTTTTTTTTTTTTTTTTTTGCAAGAAGACAAAGGATTGATAAAACAGTAGAAAATGGAAGCTGTAGAATGTAGTTTTTTAGACAGAAGGCTGGGAAAACCAGCAGGGAGATCTTTCTCTCCTAATTAGACAAATATGGTCAAAGCCTCAACAGTAGCAGATGCTGAATGTAATTGCTAAGAAGGTTTCCAAGGTGGACAACAGGAAGAACAGGCTTTGTTCTCACTGTGTGTCCAGCCATGGCATCTGTATATTAATATTGTAAGGTTCTGGCTGGCTGGCTTGATCTTCCATCCTCACACATTTTATTACACGACTGTGGATTTTTTGTATGTAACCTTTTGTAGGTGGTTGAAGAAAAGACAATACTAGACCCTTCCAGGGTGAAACAGGGTTATCTTTGGTATCTGCTAGCACGCTCTCTCACTGCATTTGGTAGGCATAGCAATGTTCTATGGCGTGGCCAAGGTGGAAAAGGGTCTATGATCCAGTACTGCAGGTGCTGTAGGTTTTCCAGAGAGGTGGGAAGGCTGCTGAGCAGCTTTGGAAAGAGCAGGGATGCTGCTGGAGACCTTACATATATTCAGAAATGAATCCTAGAATCATAGAAATATAGAGCTGCAAAGTATGACAAGGCATTATCTATGTCCTCTTACTCAGAGGCAGAATGACATTTGTCAAGACAATCTGAATGGAAGGTTTGTCTTTTGCCTTCTTTCAAAAATCTCCAGTGGAGCAAACCCTCTATCCTCCCTAGGCTGTCTGTGCCACTGTTTCAGCATTTCTTTAATAAGAATTGCTTTTTCCTAATAAGTAACTTAAATGCCCTTTACTTAAAATTAATCTGATTATTTCTTGTCCTAAGACTAGTGGACATAGTGACAAATAAATTAATCTTCTTTATAGCTGTTCACGTGTTAGATAGCTGCCAGCATGTCCTCCCTCATTTTCATCCATTCTAAACTAAGCAAACACACTTCCTCTGACCCTTTTCATAGGTCAAATTTCCCTAACCTCAGCTCCTTCTTCCTTCTATTTTTCTTACTACATGTTTTACATGGGGTACTATCCCAGGTCCCAGCTTCTTTAATTTCCGTAGGTGACATCTGGACTACTGAGGTCTCACCAAAGAGGAGACAATAACCTCCTACATTTTACAAATAAAAGGTCTGAAGTGACACTTCAGAAGTCTTCCTTCTTTTCAGTAACACTGTTCATCTACAATAAATAAAAATAACATGGAAGTAGGAATTCTGAGATCTTCCTTTGTCTTGCTGGTGGATGTAAGGATCTTGGTGAACTCTTCTGAGATTGGGTTGTAGCTTCATAATATATATTGGCCATTAACATTTTATGATTAATCTTCAGATGTGGTTCAAGAACTGAATTGTACTGTAAAAATATTTTTGTCTCCCGGTGGGGAAAGATGGTAGAGTGACAGAGATAGACCTGTGGTACTTTAATGAAGTCAGTCAACGTTGTGTTACTTCTTTATATTCTTATAGTTTCCTATACACCACCACCCTAAACATACTGTGTGAATTTGCAGTGGTTTTGATTTTTTTCAGGTTCTCTCTGGCAGTGCATGTAGCGCAGTAAAGAGAAAAGCAATCTATCTGGCAGTTAAGGAGGCAATGGCATGCAGTGTGGACTTCAATTTTCAGAAAGTTCATGTGTCAAAGAGTAAGAAATGGCCACTCATATTTCAGAGTAACTAAGCAGCACCAGGAAAAAAAGAAAAGGGTTTTCTACAGAGGAAAGCCCATACAAAGGTTCTTGTCCTTCTGCAGCTCAGCAGGCTACTCTTACAGAGGTTTGTTCTTACTAGAGGTTTCTCTATTGGAAAAATTCAGGCAATTCTGCTTTACCACAGGGAACAAGTTCAAGAAATACCTATATGGAAAGATCCTCAAGGAATATTTTTCAGAACATCATCAGGCAGTTTTGTATTGATTACATGGCTGCCTCAGTGGGGCATTTCGCGCATTCAAAATAAAAACATTCCCTGTAAGCGCAGGTATAATAGTGACAGATATTTTTAAGGCAAACTGTTTACCAGAAACAGCCTAGAAGAAAAGCACATAATAGACAAGACTGCCCCTCGGCGGTTGTTGTGGATTAAAAGAAACAAAAGTCTTTTGGGTTTTTTTTGTACTATTCTGCTCCTTTACTACCCAGGATGAAACTGAGAGTTCTAAGACCAAACTTGTATCTTTTGGGCTTTTTGAGACCTCACAGGACATATTGCCTTCTCATTCAAAGAAGGATATTTTTGCCAAGTACTTCATTTCAGATTGTCATCGTTATTACAGAAGTTATTTTACCTATGGCCATGCTGTTATAGTTCGAGCTGGTTGTTCAGTTATTGGCTAGCAAAGTCTGGCAAAACAACAGCTCTGAAGAGGCTGGTAGACACAGGAGCAGAGGAAGAGAGAAGCAACTTTTTTCAGTCTCAGTGTGAAAACAGAGTGTTTGCATGCTGCCCTGGCATCTGTGTAGCATCCATAGCTGTAGTTTCATTTTGGACATTTTGGTTCCATGAATACGAAAAAGAGGGAGAGGGGAAGGGAGAGAGGAGAGATAAATAGTCTGAGCAGAGCATCATACAGTAGGAAAGCATCACAGAAATGCCAGAAAAGCCTGTTTCAAAAGCAACATATAAAAATCCACAGGATGCTCCCCATTTACAGCAGTTGACGCCGGGTCATGTCCTGAGCACACAGGTACAGGGTTTTACTTCATGTGTGAATTACAAAATCTCAGACACCATGAACTAACCAACCCTAGAAGTACACCACCAAGATGGAGGAAGAAGGGTTTTTATCTGGTGTTCATGATATTACTTGTGTTGAGGACCTGCAGTAGTTTCGGGTTTAACTCTCCAGCAGTGAAACCTGTAAGAGTTTAGTCATTGCCATTAGTAATAAGGGAGGGAGAGAATGATTCTTCCACAATTCTGAACTTGGGCAAAGACCATGTTAAATAAAGGTATTAGGATGGAAGAGGACAGTCTGAAAGCTGTAAATTATTGAGTCCCGTTTAAATCCCTGCACAATTGCTTTTTATTAGAAGCACTTTCTGGAAACTCAGCCATTTGTGATGTAATGCACAAAGGCCTTCATTTAAAAGACGTGAAGGTTCAGAGACTAAAGTCAAGACATTCAAAGGAGGTATGTATAGTTTTGTCCTCTGCTTAAGTTTCTCTGGAAAAGCAAAACCCATGCAGTGTCACATGGCAACACTCTAACAGGTTCATGTCTTTCTTATGTTAGGGAGCCCCAACAGTGCAGGACTCAGTTCTGAAATCTTGCTATTGATTCCTCACTTGTCATCTATTCAGTGAGCTTTGAAAAAGGTTAAAGGGAAGGTGATGTGATTAAATGGCAAAATAGGCCGCTTTACTGAACACAAGATCCTCTTTAAAAATATGAAGTTGTATCCAGGCAAAGAACTTATACAGTAATATGCATTCTAGCATATTGAATATAAAAACATAAGGCAAAAGAGGCCACGAAGCAAATGATGAAAGAATCAAAAACAGGACTAAATTATTCTAGCGCATCAGGAAGGGGCAAAATGCCCTCTAGAGAGTTCATAAGGTGAAGTGGTGATAACTCAGAGAAGTTAAATTCCATATCAGTGTGGGATGTTCTGGCCCCTTCTTTTGAAAAGCATCTATGAAAACTGGAAAAGAGCAACAAAGATGAGAAAGGAATGAAACATCTTCTACATGAGGAATAACTGAGTAGTAGTAGGAGTCTTCAGGTTGAGAAAAAGACAACTTAAGTGAGATGTGGTAGAGGTCTACAAAATCATGAGTGGCCTAAAGAAGGTGCTTAGGAATTAACCTTTTGCTTTCTCTTCCAAGATATGCACTATATAGATATATTCCAATATATGAACTATATACATATACAGTATGTGAACTAGGAAGCATCACACAAAGATCCAGGTTTGGAGCAATTAGAAGGAGATGGTTCTTCATACAACATAGATCTGTAGCTGTTCTTGTCCAAGAAAAGAGTCCACATAGGCTCACAGACAGACTGGACAAGTAGTTGCAGGAAGGATCCGTCAAGAGGTTTCTAAACAGACAAACTGCATCAGGTCCCCCAAAAATTCTCCTCACCCAGAAAACATTGGACATGGCAAAGAACTCAAAGAGGGAAGAATTATACATTCTTGTCCTGTCCTTATTTACCCCTAATCATCCATTTATGGACTCTGTTGGAGAGGGAAGACCAAGTAAGAGGGACATTTGCTCTCATCCAATACAAACATTCCTGTGGCCACTCCTGCATCCCATGCTGATAAAGATGAAAGCACTGCCCAGCATAGACACCTAATTTTTATACAGCTGAACTAGATAAAGTGAAGCCCTCATCTTGTCTATGTAAGATGCAGAGATCTGCTCATCTGTTTTCACGTGATTCTTTCTTGAAAAATGATTTGATCCTTTGTCAATTTTCAAGGAGTTCACAGGGTCCCAGGGTCTTGGACAAGTACTAGTCCCCAGTTCTTCCCATCAACTTTTCTCATGTTTTCTTATTAGGTTTTTGGAGGGTTTGGTTGTTTGTGGTTTTTTTGCATTGTTTTTGTATTTCGCAGGAGAGTAATCTTCCATTTCGAAATTTTGCACTTCCAGTTGACAAATATTATTTAATCCAGTATCAAAATTTTTAATACATAAACCAGTCTTATGCTTTTGGTTTCCTAGCAGCTAAGTCTTAAGGATTCTAGCAGCACAGTTCAAGAGTTGTACTTGTTTAAATGTGTTCTCCCTCTGCATGAGGTAGAGGATTTGAGTGTATGTATATACGCCTGCATAGCTCTGCAGGAGGATATATGTTTCAGCTTTTGCAGCAACTTGTGAATGTATAGTCATGTGTACAAACTGGCAAGGTTCTAGACTGTGAGGTAGCTCTCTGCTATGATATATTTTGAAAATAATTTAAACTCAAAATTCTACATATTAAAGACTTTTTTTTCACAGGCTGTCTGAACAGAAAGCACCAGCTACTTGAGAGCAGTGTCAGAGTCAGGACATGCATTTTCTAGGACAGATTTCTTAATAACTCGTAAAATCTGATTTCTAACCCTGGTGAAGTATACTGTGGAAAAGCACTGTTTAGTTAACCTTATATACGTGTGTAGGCACGTGACTGTCAATGTACTTTAAGGAACACTGCAGGTACTTCATGAAGATTATGACATGACTATAGAGGCGAACAAATGAAAAGCACTCTTTAAACCATCAAAAAGAATTCTGACTTTACGTAGTGGCTCAGGTGTTTTTCTTTCATTTGGTTTTATGTGTGTGCTTGTGTGCATATTTCATTAGTGCTGGAGGAATTATTTTTGAAAACAGAAGACTGTAACTCCTCAATAAAACAGCATATACTCTCCAGAAAAAGTGAAAATGTGTAAAGCATTAAGTCAAGATGTCCTGCCTTTCTTTTCCTAGCCCTGACACCCTCCACCTTGCTAAGAATGTCAGAATTTTACCACAAAGGCAATGCTGGTATAAAGTAACTAGGTAAAGTCAAAAAAGCCTGCGGATACAGTTAGTTGACATCAGCAAGAGGTGTCATGCTCAAAGTATGTGCAAACAATGTGTATAAGACTGCACAGATATCTGGTAGAGAGAAAATTTTTACTTACATCCAGTACTGAGACAGACAGTAAGATCTCTGTCTTCAGAACTATAAAAAAGAACTCATATGGTTATGCTGAACATGTGGTTGCTCTAGGAAGATGTTTCTCAAAGACTGTCAGGAAAGGGAAAACACAACCAGGACTGCTTTCGTAGTTCCATGTTTAGTGGTTTACAACAGTGGAATTCGGGGCCTGCTATCTATTATAATGGAGGGAGAATGTAAGTCATGGCATCATCTGGTTTAAAGGCCCATAGCTGTTGTTCTTTTCCATCTAGGATCAGACAAAGCAGCATGAGGCTCCACATAAATCAGAGCAACTATCCCACAGCTGCAAGGAAAGCAGAAGAGATTTCATTGGGAAGAAGGACTGACTACAGTACTTTAGAGACATGACTGTAAACAGAAGAAGCAAACCAGAGAACATTTAACACCCTGACCGTCTCTGGATTAAACACTATCAATGAAGTTTAAATTTAGCTCTTACATGGTCCCGGATGAAAAGAAGCCTACAGTAGGGACAAGGAAAGCTTAATGCCTGAGAATATTTGTATTGCATGGCAAGGAAAACAAGCCTAAAGTCAACAAAGGACAGCCTGTAAAAACAAATAGTCCTGATGAGAACGATGCTGCCACCAGAAAGCTCATTAGCAGCCACAAGCGGAATTGTCTCTCTGCTCTCTCTCTGCTGACTGCCCCCATCCCAGCACTACCGCAGTGCTTCTGACTCAGCTGCTGCCTCCATCCTAGCATAACCCCTGAGCACTTGCCAGTACCCACACAATGAATGCCCTCAGTACGAAGAGTGTTTCCCCGGGGTGGGCTGGGCTGGGCTATAGTGGAAGGCAGGAGTGGAAAAAGAGCAGGAAATATGAGCTTTTTTTTCAAATAATACTAACGTATACATACACACATAGTAATTGTCTTTATCTGTTCTAAGATAAACAAGCAGAGGGAAAATTTGGGTGTAAAATGATGAGAATAAACACTGCCATGCCCACCAGCAAGCACGTGGGATTTCAGAAAGCATGTGAATTCCAAAACCAATGTCCCATCTGTCATCACCTATTCACTGCAGGGGGAGTCACAGCTGTAGGGCAATGAGAAGCTCTATTTCCTCCCGGTGCATGGGAAAACACAGCCACGCATTTGAACAGAGCTGAGATATCTGGTGATCAGTAAGGAACAAAAAATAGATTTTTTAGCCTTGAGAGACAAGACACAATTTTTACAAATCTGCATTTAAGTAACTGAAAATGAGCAGCTTGATGATGTCAGAGCCCATTTATACAGCAGTTTGAGATTTTGTACCTGTAGGTTTTATACTGGTCACAAGGACCTGTTCTGGAGACCAACTTAATTTTAACATGTGTCGGAGTGTTAGATCTCCAAGACAACAAAGTCATACCTGCAAGGGCTATAAAGGATGTTCAACATCAGTTTTGTGTTGGCAAATGCCATTTTGTCCTTTTGTCTTCTCTGTTCAGACCACCAGACTGCTGGACAAATAGATAAAAATTTCTGGGAATTTCCTCAAATGTAGCAAGTTGAAAGGGAACCTCTGGTCTCTACAACAATCTGAATACTTTTCTACGTCATCGTCCTCCTTTCACCTTCCCAACTCTACTGCAGTATTTAATTCCTTTCCTCCTCCACACCCACTCATGCACATTAAACAGCTAACACCTGGGCAGTGTCCTAGTGTCTTGACTACTGGTATAAAT
The DNA here is from genome assembly GCF_000699245.1 of Pterocles gutturalis. Taxonomy (NCBI): domain Eukaryota; kingdom Metazoa; phylum Chordata; class Aves; order Pterocliformes; family Pteroclidae; genus Pterocles; species Pterocles gutturalis. The sequence continues at coordinate 92,489 of NW_010110145.1, read as the reverse complement.
ATATTTACATAAACATATGACCACACACAGTATGTTTATTTTCATGAGCTTTGTGGGTTTGCCTGTATTATTGGAAACTGAGATTAGAAGATGCATTGCATAGGTGAAATGCATTGACCTAGTTACTATCTGTTCCCTCATGAGGAAACCCACTGGATTGTGTACAGTCTGGAATGGGCAGAAGAACTAGACCCTATGCAGTTGGGGTAAATGCTGGTTCAGAAGTGTCCCTTGTAAAATTGGTGGCAAAGTTCCAGTCAATTAATCAGAGAAAACCCTGCTCCAAGGCTGACTCTTCATTTCCTTACCTGTTGTTCTTTCGGGGTGCAATGGGAAGAGGAAGCCTAAGATGAAACTCTTACATTTAAAGTGCCTATATTTGTATACCACACTAGTACACAGCTTTGACTTGGCTTCATTTTCTGATATCTGTGTCATTTACTTGTCCACTTCGATGTGTGCAAAGTAGAAAGGATATCCGTTAAACTAGAGGACCCGTTCACCATATACACAAAATTCAGAAATACATTTAAATACTCAGTATAAAAAAAAAAAGGAACTAAGACTTGAATCCAAACTCTTGGAAAACACATTTAAAATTAAATAGTAAGAACGTAGATCACTTCTATATGCAATTTTCATTTCCAAAAGACACGAGCTACAGGAGTATAATTACAATTATGCAGATCAAGTATCTAGCCTTTCTGACAATAAATAAGAATGTTTGAGTTTCAAGACTTTTCAATGATATGTATAAATATGTCGGTTTAGGGCTTTGATTTCATAAATCTGTAATCATAGAATCATAGAACGGTTTGGGTTGGAAGGGACTTTAAAGTTCATCTAGTTCCAACCCTGCTGTTGTGGGACATCTCCCACTAGACCAGGTTGCTCAAAGCCTCATCTAGCCTGGCCTTGAACACTTCCAGGGAGGGGGCATCCACAACTTCCCTGGGCAACCTGCTCCCTCACCCTCACAGTAAAGAATTCCTTCCTTATACCTAGTCTAAATCTGCCCTCTTCCAGTTTAAATCCATTACCCCTCTCCCTGTTGCTACATGCCCTTGTGAAAAGTCCCTCCCCATCTCTCCTATAGGCCCCCTTCAGGTACTGGAAGGCCACTATAAGGTCCCCCTGGAGCCTTCTCTTCTCCAGGCTGAACAACCCCAACTCTCTCAGCCTGTCCTCATAGGGCAGGTGTTCCAGCCCTCTGATCATCTTCATGTCCCTCTTCTAGACCTGCTCCAACAGCTCAATGTCCTTTTTGCACTGGGGGGCCCAGACCTAGATGCAGTACTCCAGGTGGGGTCTCACAAGAGCAGAGTAGAGGGGCAGAATCACCTCCCTCGACCTGCTGGCCACACTTCTCTTGATGCAACCCAGGATCTGGCTGGCCTTCTGGGCCACAAGCACACACGGCCAGGTCATGTTCAGTTTTTCATCTACGGACACCTCCAAGTCCTTCTCCTCAGGGCTGCTCTCAAATCATTCTCTTTCCAGCCTGTATTTCTGCTTGGGATTGCCCTGACCCAGGTGCAGGACCTTGCACTTGGCTTTGTTGAACTTCATGAGGTTGGCATGGGCCCACCTCTCAAGCCTGTCCAGGTCCCTCTGGATGGCATCCCTTCCCTTCAGAATGTCAACTGCACCACACAGCTTGGTGTCGTCTGCAAACTTGCTGAGGGTGCACTTGATCCCACTGTCCATGTTGCTGGCAAAGATGTTAAATAGCACTGGTCCCAGTACTGATCCTTGAGGAATGCCACTTGTCACTGGTCTCCGCTTCGACATTGAACCGTTGACCACAACTCTCTGAGTGTGAACATCCAGCCAATTCCTTATCCAGCAGGTGGTCCATCCATCAAACCCATATTTTTCCAATTTGGCCACCAGGATGTTGTGCAGGACAGTGCCAAATGCTTTGCAGAAGTCCACGTAGATGGCATCAGTTGCTCTTCCTTTATCCACTGATGCCGTAACTCCATCATAGAAGGCCACCAGGTTTGTCAGATTTGTAATCCAAAACTGGATTTTCTTAAGGGTAACTTTTACCCTATAGAGATTCTACAGTTTAACAAGAATCATTCTGACTCCATTTGTGTTCTTTTGGGTTTTTGGTATCGTTCTCAGTGGTAGTGGGAACTATAATAGAATTGCATTTTCTTTTGCAAACAGAATGAGGAAATTAAAAAACAGGGACAGGTACTTATTGTGCTGCATATATTGAGATGACTTCGAATAAAGAAGAGAGAAAAAATCTACAGTATTAATTCATCTGCTCATAAAATCCTGATTCCTTAATGACTCACAATACTTGCATACTCTTGCTTCAGGTTTAGAACAACAGTTCTGTGAAAATGAATTTGAGGCTTTTCCCCTAAAAAAAGTTTGGATAATAAAAAGAAAATACGAAACTAACAGGGAAGAAAGGTTGAAATTTCCCAATGTTGCTGTGAAGAATGTGGGAAAATCACAGACAGTATTAGACTGACATATTATTTTCCAGAGGTATTTAAAATAAAGTCTCCTTTGAAATCCCGTGAGAAACACTCGTGTCCTGGTATGTCTAATGGAAAGAATGCTGGCAAAAGTCTTCAAAAAGCCACACAAGTGGTAAAATGTCCATAGGTAAGAAACATTAGGTGAGTCCATACTCCCCTTCCCAGCAATACAGTGTGATAGCAGACCAGTATTTATCTTCAAAAAAAGTGCTCTTCTGACTTGGCAAATATGATGACAAAGAGGAAAAAGAAAGGAAACAACTACAGTTTTTCAGGGCTGTAACCAAACTGCTGCTGTCCCAGGCACTGCAAGATGTGGTGTGAAGCACTGGGAGGCACCTGCCGTGGCTCTGGTTGCGTGGCATTTCAGGGTGCCACTGGAGCAGCTTTATGTGCCTCCCTGGCCACAGACCTGCGTGGGAACGGAGAAAAAAAAAAGGCAGAAATGGCAGAAAATCATGGCAGGCATTCAGGATCTCACTGTTTTACCGATATTAAGTAGCCTCCAGACAGCCCCGCCAATAAAAGTGTTTGAAGGTCTATTTGGGTGATGGTATGCCTCTGTGGGGTGCCTGAGATCAGCCGCAGGAGCAGAGCTGGTGCGTCTTGACCTCCTCCATCCCCCTCCCAATGGGCCCAACAGCCATTTGAAACTGCCTGACTGACCCCAGGAGCTGGGCAGCTTCGGGAGCATTTCTTGTATTAAACCCTTGTCACAGGTCAGTTACTTCCCCCAGTTGTACTTCCCCTAAAAATACTCACATCTTGTGGCTTCTGTAGTCACATAACTTCATGTCTCCGTTACTGCTTCCCCAGAGGAATGAAGTATGTGGAGCTGCTGGCAGTTAAACTGTATTTAAAGACATTTTTATTTTCTGAATCATATTCAGCAAGATGCTTGTTTTAATTATATTTTATGTGGAGTGCTGTAAGATGCATGCATGAAACCCTGTCCATAAATAAACATGTCTTTAAAAGCCCTTATTTATTTTCCTTGAGTCAATTCCTGCTCCTTTCCTGAGGTGCTCAAAAGCCAGGATACATGGTCTCCAAAGCCCAACCACAAAATTATTTTCTGAATCATATTCAGCAAGATGCTTGTTTTAATTATATTTTATGTGGAGTGCTGTAAGATGCATGCATGAAACCCTGTCCATAAATAAACATGTCTTTAAAAGCCCTTATTTATTTTCCTTGAGTCAATTCCTGCTCCTTTCCTGAGGTGCTCAAAAGCCAGGATACATGGTCTCCAAAGCCCAACCACAAAACCCAGACACCAAGCGATGTCAAACAGCCTCTTCACACCACTGCTGTGAGGTCTCGCCCATGCCACTGTGCCAGGGGGACACCCACCTGGCAGACGTCAGTTCTGGGGCATCTGAAATGGGGTACCAGGAGCCAGGACTGCCTTGAGGGGATCAACTACTGCGTGTTCTGCAGGGGCAAGCCCTCTCCAAAAGCTGCTGTTAGGGTAACTGCAGGGAAGGGGGGGGAAGGAAACAAGCCTAGCCAGGGAACCACACTGTAAACACCCTGCAAGTGGCCACCCCCTGCTCCTGGAAGCCACTGAGAGCCGGAGGGGCTGTGTGTGTGGGGCACAGACCGCAGCCCTGGCACAGGTCCTGATGGAGGTGTTATGGCCCGGCCATGCTCCATGCCCAGGCTCAGCCCCCTTGGGGCACCCGTGGGCTGAGGGAGAGCAACATGCCACTGGGCTGTGGTGAGGGCAGGGGGGCCAGGGTCAGCCCGACGGGTGGGGGGATCAAACAGCAATGGCAGGCATAGGCCTGCCAGTCAAAGGACCTCTTTGAGGCCAATAAAAAAGCGATTCATTTTCTGTTCCCGGTTGGGCCCTGTGGAAGAAGTGAGGCTGAGAACAGGCCTGTGAATGGCCCTGGTTGGAGGGCGGCCAGGGGAGGCTGCCCTGCCGGCTTTCACAGGACCTCTTGCTGTTGCCGGTCACCCGCGGGCAGCCTCAAGCAGAGCTCGCATCGCCCAGCCATGGCAGCCCTCCTCCCCCCACCATGCACCCTGCGCCCCCGGCGCTGCCTGTGGAGCCACCCTGTGCTCAGCTCTGCCAAACCAGCTGTCTCCTGGTGGGAGAAAATAATCTGGGATCAAGGACAGGAAACTGGATCTGCACACACAGGCGAGATGAGAAACCCGTGTTTTGTGGCAAGCTCCCCCCCATCAACGCACTTCCCCCCCCAGGCAAAGAGAAATGAAAATAAAACAAATGAATAAAAGCAGGTATACCCTGCTACCTTTGCGTGAAAAAAAAAAAGGAAAAGAAGAAGGAAAGCCTCCAAGTGCATTTTTTTCTGGCATAAATGCGCTCTCCTGCTCCTGTTCCCACAACAGCTCCTGTGCTCCCACTGCAAGCGCAGGCTGGCCAAATCCCCGGGGGAGGACTGAGAGGTGTGCCACAGGGAAAGCCACGGGCAGAGGCCAAGGGGAGGGCAGCAGCCCCGTATGGCTGCAAGACCCTGCGACTGTCTGCCTCTTGTTCCTGCCCCTCATGTATCTGTGTTTCAACACCCCAGTGATCCATCACGCTGCTGCTGCAGTCCGCACTGCCTGGAAATATTTTGAGTGGCCGAACATGTTGCTTAGAAGAAGAAAATGTCCTTTGATATGTTTCTCGAAAACAGGCAATTAAAGAAAAGCAACCCACAAGCCTTCTGAGCCGGCCAGCCGGCTGGAAAGCAGCTACCAGTCAGTCCGGCGCAGAGCAATGGAGGACTGCCGGGAGCTAGTGGAAACATCTGGTCCCACTGCCCTCTGTCCCTGTCGCCCTCAGGGGGGCGTTTAACGGGGATGTGCTCGCTGCTGCAGCGCCATTGCCCTAGCAACAGAACCAGAGTGTTTGTCAATATGCAAGTGATGTGAATGATGGCGCCTGGTCCGAAGAGGTCTGGATTGCATGTGTGGTTCTTCTTCACAAAAGCTGGTTTCGCCACTTGCCTCACAAAGAGCCTGAGCGGGAAACTGGGAGCTGGGAGGGAAACTTTTCTGGGAGTCAAAAGCGTATTTTTCTTCTAATTGCATAGGAACTGCCCTAGCCTTTTGGAATCAGTGGCGTCTAAACTAATAAATAGTACCACTCTAAAACTGAGGAGAAATAGCTACAATTTTAACAAGTGTCTGTTATTTTTAGGTAATAAAAGATCTTCTGGAGAAGCGCTGGAAGCCCACTGTGGCCTGCCACTGGACTGTATCAATCTTCTGAGGATCTTTGTCTTTCCTTAAACCTTATACCTTACCCTGCTTTCCTTAAACCTTAACCTGCTTGTATCTTCTCATTGTCTTGCTGCCACTAAGTTTAAATGGAAATATATTCACTGAAATCCCTTTTTTCATCAGCCATTTTTTTCCCAGATTGGATCAGATGTCAATGATATCTGCAATGGGAAAGAGCAGGGTCATACCTGAACAGTGTTGTGACCTTTTAATGGACAACACAGGTTTCCACAGCTTACTTTTCACCCCTCCCTGTTCCCACAAAAGTGAAATTCCTTAGTGCTATCCATTATGACAGTTTCTTCTTCTTCTCTCCTTTCCCTGCTCTGGTTCATCTAAAAGTGCATATTTTCCCATGACCAACTCATCTTGATGCACATCTCTGTCAAGAGTTTCTCTCCATAAAAAAAAAAAAAAACAAAAACAAAAACAAACCAAAAAAAAAACAAACCGCAGCAAAACTGTTCATAAAAAAGGCACAAATATATGAAAGCTTCCCATTACCTGGAAGAAAAATGGCACAACAGATGAACTTTGCAAGAATTCATTGCTTCTGCGAGACCTAGTCCAATACTTCCTTATTCAGTGAACAAATCTAAAGCAGCTAGATCTAGTGAAAGAAAACAGAACTCAGGAGAAAATTGATCGGCTAGATGGAAAGATAAATCCTAGAATTCTTTATACAGTTTCAACCTAATCCAGGTGGCACCTAAACCTAAAAAAAACTTTATATCCTAAGACTAAGACACCTGAAAAGTCTGCCACGGGGATTGAACAAAAGTATCTTGCCTGTAACAGACTTGAACAGCCAAGTTCCCATTGACATGTAAGCCTGATCAAGGTCCAAAGATGGGTCTTTCCTTCATCTGGGTCCTGCTGCTCAATCAAAAGATGTTCTTGGAGCAGTCTCAAAACTCTACTATGAACTGGCTAGCTACATAAAGCAGCATCACTGGGGTTTGGGTTTTTGGTTTGGTTAGTATCACTCTCTTTAAACAGTAACTTGGCAATTAGTTTGTACAACTAGACTATGGAGGACACGAGCTTGGCATTTCCCTTTCAAATACCCACTTCCTATGAGGCTGTGCTGTGAGAGGGGCTCTCTTTGCCTCTCTGTTAGTGCTGGATTCAGAAGGCTGGGAAAGAAAAGAACAATTAGGCAACTCTGATAGCTGCTGGTTCCTGCTACAACGAATGTACTTTACAGAATAGCTCTTCCAAGGCAGAAAGCATGTCCTCCTTCCAGTCATTCTAGCTGTAGCTATAGGTAAGATTAGCATGTTAACTTTAGGCTGTTCCTTGCTTTGGGTGCCATAGGATGGGAAAACCAAGGTGCTACTCGTAAGTGTCCTTGCAGCCCAGGCTATTGCTGTCTATCTATGGTGCAGAGGGTTTGAGGTATCATGCAGGGATTCTGAATTCCTCTGCGGAGTAGAAAATATAGGCATTGTGATGCACAGATTTTTGTGTAGTAAGGACAAGACACAGGTTGTAAGATGTAACTACAGGGGCAGATTAACATCTACTGTGAGGACGGGGGAACCACCAGCATCACCTGGTGTAGTATGTGGTTGTATCACTCCTCCACACTTCCTTCTCCCCACCATCTTCCGGATTCATACAGACCTGTAGCTCCCACTGAAGTAATCCAGAGCCAGGATTTATGTGCATAAATACCTCCTTTTCTGCAAAGAGCCTGAAGTCTCTGTGGGTCCTCTAAGCACCCCTCCAGAAGCTTCTAGTGTCCCTGTAACTTACATTGTAAACTCCCTACAGTGGAGCAGAGGGCTGAGGTGAAGGCAGAAGGGGAGAGACACAGAGCAGAGACTGCCAGTAGTATTTCTTGGTAGTCGTCGGAGTGCAACATGAGACATTCCCCATACTGTCCACACTAACATCTGTATACAAGAAACAGAGAGAGCTGTGGCCACAGAGGGAGGCATGTTTTATGTGGTATACTTCTGTTTGGAGTATGCTGTTCTGGATGACTTCAGTGCATTTTCACAAGTAAACGATGTTCTTGTGTTTGTATTAAAATGTTAATTCATCTTTTTTAAGTTTTAAGCCGCAGTTTTAAAGAAATATGAGAAAGACCTTGCCCCCTGCAGATGTGTATCAATCTACAAAAGATGTAATATGGCTTGCAACTCCAGTAGGGCTGGCACAGGTTCTTTGATGCTTAAGTAAGGGTATTTATGAAGCGTATTTAACATTCTCCCATGTGGTCTGGTGGAAATAATGTCAAAAGAGTTGAAAATGGGTTTTGGATGTGATAAACATGAGCACAAAAGGAGAATCAAGTCTTTAGGATAACTAAATTATATGAACAGATTTCAAAAACAGGGGCCTGCTACAGTCAGAAAATACTGTGAAAATGTTGAAGGCAACTGTTGAAGGAAGGAGTTGCTGCGTATCACGGAGTGATGAGACTGGCATAGAATGAAACAGTACTAACACAAAGTCTTTTGATAGGTCCAATTTATCTAGGCTGAAAAACAAAACAAAGTGCTGGCAAGACTTGGGCAGAGAGCATAGTTTCAAAAATGTTTTACCCTTCACATAAGTGGGCAATCTAGAAGTGATAGGACAACTGAAAATTTTCCATTTTTTCAATCTTTTAATTGAAAATAAAATTTTTAAGTACATCAGTACATCTGAAAACATTAACATTTTGTAGAACAATAACAACCAAAAAGCTACAAACCTTTTTATGGTTGGGACAAAAATGCTTGCTAATCAAGAATTAACTACTTTTAGTACAAAAGTTACTATTTCAGAGAGACAATTTTTTCTTTAATATTTAAAGCTTTAAAAATTGGTGAATGCATTGTAAAGCTGCCACTAGATTTTATTAGACCTTGTGTTAGAGTCTAGGCTATACAGAGGGAGGTGTCAAGAATGAAAAAGCCATTGTGGCCTATTTGTCTACTTTGCTCTTAGTGGTATTTGTCAGTGATGTTTATGAACTGTGTATGTCTGCATTTCATGCTTTGTACAAACGTTTCTCCATGGACGAAGTGCAACTATAAATCATACTTTTGGACTAGTTGGCATGTGCTTCAGGAGCTTTGCTTCTGTGAGCTAAGCATTGTAAGATGAAAAACAGATGATTAAAGTTTAATATAGAAATTTTCTTTTGTGTGTGGAGGATGACCAGGGCTGACACTAGCCATCAATCACCCATGAGAAAGATAAAGAAGCACCTTGCACACTCCCTCAAGAAAAAGACAGGGAGAAGATGTAAAGCTTTTACTAGGAATGAAAATGCTGCTAGAGAGATGAGTCAAACCAAGGTGGAAGTGTGCTCACTACATGCTCAAGAAAGTAATTTATTATGCATGCTCATGAACAACAGCTGCAGATCCCTCTCTGATTAGAAAAGTACCTCTCTGATAACTCCATACCCTCCTTTTCTGCCAGGAATTTCAGCTTCTCTGTGTACTATATTTTTTCTGAATTAATCTCTTGTTGTCAGTAAAAGGCTCCATCACTGTGACATTGTTTTCACTCTCTGTATCTCAAGTCTGCACTTTATTTCCGAAACTCAAATCTGTGATTATCCTTTAGCAAAAACATTTTATTTTCCTTATCTGAATTTCTACTGCTTTCTCTGAAATGTTGCAGGATCCATCCCTGCAACAATCCTTCTTAACCAAGCCATAATTATTCCCTGTGTCAGCTACTGCAATTCTCACTTTAATGGCCTCTTGAAGCCATGCTCACTAGACTTTAAAGTGCCCAGAAAACTGCAGTCAGACCACATTATTTGCTAAGGGGCTTCATCTCTTAACTTTAGTCACTTACCACCCATCCGCCCACAGAATTAACATAGTGCTAAATTTTAAAATTCCCTTTTGGCTTGCTTTATTTTCAGCCTTTGGCCCAGTATAATTCAGTTCTCCTACATCAAATTTTCCCATTTTGAAAAGGAGACTACCAAAAAATCTACATTTTTCAATTCTTTTCTGGATTTTCTGTAAGTCCCAGGAGTAGAAAAAAATAATATAAACCTATCAATGTGATCTCAAGCAGTCCTATGCCTATGGCTTTCCCTTCCTGCTACCGGCTCCCTGTCTTTTAGAAGCATGGGAATTAGCTCTTTATTTCCATCTTCCTTTTATTTTTACACTCCCAAGCTTCTTAGCCATCAGTATGCCTAGTTCATAGCTGTTCTAGTTTGAGGAGAAGATGCTGTCTTAAACAACCTTGTATTTTGTTCTTGCAGATGGTATCAAACGTGTATAAAATAAAATTTGTCTTTTATTTTTCTGTATGCTATCTTAACTCTTATCTTTTGTACCCTACCTCTGTCTGCTTATACAATAATTGCCATTTCCACTTCTAACCCATGACATAATGAAGGCTGCTGTAATCAATTAAATCATATTCTTTTTAACTCGTAGATGGGTATATTCAAGAGACTGATTTCTGGGTCAATCCATACTTCTTAACAATGGGCTCTTATCTCTCCTAATGTACATGAAATTACAGTGCTAAATGTTTACTCTTGGTTTCGTTGCTCCACCAGTCCTAAGCGCATCAACCACATGCGGTTGGAAAACTTAAAAATTAAACATTAGAAGAGCAGGGGGAGGAATGTTTCCTTTTGCCTCTCAAGAAAATGCATTGTTTAATTCATTCAAATATAAATGGAATGCTCATACTAAGCCACTAGGATGTTCTTAATTTCTTAAAGATGTTTCTTCCTGTGATGAAGTATCATCTGACCCAGTAAACCAACGCTAGCCTGAGCTTGTAGGTTCACAAAAAAATAAGCATTGCCCAATGACCTTCCCACTTCCTTTCCTTTTGGTTTTCTGTTTGAATGAATCCCTTTCAGGGGAAATTTTAGAATTATATTTTCAGATCTCCAGACAACGTAGGAGCAGACCACAGAATTAAAGTATTTTCTTTGTCTTTAAGATAACTTTCTTCTCTAAGTATGAAAAATGTTTGGATCAGATCAATTGCTTCCTTTGAATTCAAGTAGAAAGAGAATTAAGTGGTTAAGCATACAGTTTACTGGTATATTGTGAGACAAATATTTTTGTCTGATCACTTTTTCAGTTTTATGCTAATTTGAACATATTCTAAAAAACAACTATGTTTAGCTTATGAGGAAGGTCAATGTGCCTGGAGTTCATACAGAAATGTCAGGTGAACTAATAAAATAATGTCATTTTATGGAGGCAGTGCAAATGGTGTAATTTTTAGAAACTCTGAAAAATATGCGTTAGCTTAGATTTTATGTAAAAAATAGAAATTCCTCCAAGTGACAAGAAAAAGTTAAAATACACTTCTCATTGCATTCTCCTGGCTGGTTTCACTCCCTTACAGCTTTGGTCAGGGCTAGCTGTGATTTTAAACAACAACATCTACATTTAACATAGTAGGAAGTGACGAGTACTCTTTCCTAATGATGTGAGAGAGTTAAATTGCTGTTCTACTTCTGTTGTGCAACTCTTGTGTTATTGACCATGGAAATAATGAACGCTCAAATGCATTTGGCAGCTTGCATAGCTATGATTTTTATTGGACAAAGGTGCATCACTCAGGAAAATGCCCAGGACCTACTGGCTTTCTGAGACCAAAGGGATTAATTTTAGAATTTCTGATTCATTAAAAAAATCAGTTTTTATAGGTCTAATTCTCAAAATATCATCCCTAATTTCTAATATTATCACACTTGTGTTTCAGTAAGTTCCTGCCTGATTTAAGTAGATAAGAAGGCAAATGGGCACCCAAAATCAAGGTATTTGTTATGTAACTAAACAGATACTTTTGAAATCTAAATACTGAGGCCACCTTTCTAATTAATTTGTGGTACTCTCCACTATCAACATGATCTACCTCATTGTCTATGTCCAGTATACTCGTATGTTGGCATCAAGTTAAAAATCATATACTGTTAAAAATGTATCTAATAAGACTATATATTAGAGCTTATTATTTATTAATCATGACTAACACTGTTCACTTTTTTGTTAAAATAAACTGTTTGTGCCTAACTTTGGGCATGAGGAGCTTGTTCACTGCTTTGAAGCCTGTCTTCAACCATGGCACCATGCAAAACCACACAGAAAAGATACGAACCACCCCAGTGACAGGCACGTTCACTTTTCTTCTTATCTCAGTCCTCTATAGCCAACAATGGATAGTGCTCTCCATAAAGCAGGAACTCCAGAACAAGGCCGACACTCCTTCTGTGCCTTGGCAGACCTCAGAAGGGTCGAACATCACTGTGCAGGCAGAGTGTGGGGGAATCCAAGCTGTTATTTCACCTCCTTGCTTCCTCTCCAGCCCTGTGAAGGAGAGGCCTGTGGCTAGGTGGCACCCCCAAATGTCTCTCCTACCTTCCTTGTGCTAGGAGAAAAGACAATCTGAATGAGCAGAGGCATGATGGCCAGAATTGCGTTCCCTCAGGAAAAATTTCCTGTCCTCTTGTACCTCTCTGCCCATGCCTGGGTTGTTCTTTCTCTAGAGGCCGAAAGGAAGGAGATGACCCATCAGAAAGGACTCTTCTTGGTCATTTTAGCATTGTCTGAGGTCTGAAATGAGACCTAGCCGCCTTAGCTCCTCATGAAAACACAGTGAAAGCTGGCAAAAGCCTCCATATGAGTAAGAGATGCCTCTCTTAGTTTTCTGTTTTCACGAGGACCAAATGTTGCTTTAAAAGTGGTACAGGAATGAACAGAATTTAAAATAAGCCAATTTAAAGCCCAGGCTTTTGCTGAGCTTTTTTAATCGGCTATTTACTGAAAATATCTCTGTGTGTGAGATCTTTACCCCTAAGAACATATGTTCTTCCTGCTTGTTCAGACTCTGATCCTAATCTCAATTGTTTGATGTCCTAATCTGTAGTATGGGAATGCAGAGAAACGCATTCAAAAAACCTCCAGCGCTAATTGAGAGAAGGTGCCTTCTGTGGGTTTTCTGTGTGCAATGGTTTCAGGAATGATTGGAAGAAAGCATATTAATCAATTTTGCAGATGACTTGCAGTGGGAAAAGATCATAAACCACTTAAAGGCTGGGAATAATACAGAACACAACTTTTATAAAACAAAGGAAGAATTTAACATCACTTGGAACATACTGGATGTCCAGATCACTTCCCATAGCTTTTCAGCAAACATTTTTGAAAACATTTTGAAAACAAATATAGACGTGAGAATGAATCGATGACAAAGAAATAAATATATTCATGCCTTAGTCTTTGGAAACACCAGGAAGAAACAGAAGTGCTTTCAGTATCCAATGTTATGCTCCTAAATTCCAGAAAAGACAATAAAAGATTAGTGCTGCTATACTACGTTGTTTTTCTAGCAAACAATATGAGACAATAGCAATCATATATCCTGTTCAACCGTATTGTATTACAAGTCCCATTTTCTTTATTCTGATAGCAATGTCTTTAGAGGGCCATTTAATTTCAAGATTTACAGTCTTCACTTCAGCAGATGACTTCTTCTAATTAACTCAAAACAGGTTTTCCTGATATTCACTAGCAAGTCCAGTTATGTGTGTACAGATCACTTTCACAGAGTCTTGCTAACTCTGTGTGTCTGCAAAAATGCAAGTGTCATGTGCATGTCACAAAGGTTGGTAATGTGAAGCATACACAAGTTACATCAAATATCATGCATTTGCATCAACATAAAGATGTTAAAAACATTTGCTAATTTTGCTTGTAACCTGTGAATTGCTTTAGATGCTATTAGCACAATCTTGTCAGAATGCATAGAGTTGGAATAGTCCAGGCTTAAGTAACTGCAGCAACAGGATTGGTAAAATATACTTTGAGAAACATTTCAGGACTCCAGACAATACCATCTGAATTTTTTCCCATTGCCTTTTATTTACAAAATATGAAATCTTTAACATAATTTTTTTCTGATGTTTTAAAAATTTTATAACTTTCTCTTTTTTTTCTGATAGCTCACATTTCAGAATTTATTAAAGACTCGTGACATCTGTAATTGCTGTGATTTGACTGTAGAAAATAGAAAATCATTATATAGTATGCTTTAGACAGGTCTTTGATTAGTACTGCGTTATCACATTTGGGGAAATAAACACAAGAATGAGACTAAAGTGGTCTCATCCTATTATGTGGTCCCTAGTCAAGCCCTTCATAAAAAAGGGATTAAAAATCTACTTTTCTTTAACACTTATTATACAAGAGTTAATTGATAATGTCTGTGCACTGCTTTGAACAGCTAAAGAACAATATGTGAATGATGAGTACTGTTTTCTCTTTCATTTATTAGTCTATTTATGCCTCACATTCATTTTTTCTCTGTCTTCTCTAAATTCTTCCTACAGTAATCTTCTATTTCTAATACTGAAAGGTCCAGAGTTAGCTTCTTACTTCAGTCTCATTGGACCTGGAAAAATTTTTCTCTGGGTCTATGTCGGTCTTTATATTCCTTGTGTCATACTGACTGTCCTTTGTTCATTTTATTTTTCTCCACTGTATGAAAAGCTTTGCCTTATTTTACTTATCCCCTTTTCTCCAGATTTATTCTACTGTTTCTGAATAATTTATTTTTATTTCTTTTCTAACTGTTCATATACAAGAGTCATCTGAATATACTGTACATGGGATCATTAAAAAAAATGTCAATTCTAGCTTATGCATTTACAAGACTGAGAGAATTCTGTATTCCTATTGTGTAAGATGGTTTTCTTATAACTTAATTATGGTAAGCAAGAAAGATCAGGCCAAATGAAGAAAGATGGAATGTTTTGTTTTCTAATGAATTTCCCACAGACGTAGCAGTTTCTCTGCTGGTGGCTTAAAACAAGACGGACGCAAGTGGTATGAACAACATTGTCGGCAGCAACCTCATTTGTTTAACCTCAGTGCATCAAAAAAAGAGAATAAGTTTTTTGGAATGCAAATATTATTGTGAAATAGGAAAAAAGAAGAAAGGAAAAAATATAGGTTACGCATGGCTGCTTTTAATGGAAATAGTATGATGTCGTTTCGCCCTTTTTTCATGGTTTGAAGTCAGCAATCCCCAGAGAGAAAAATTCTGAAGTTGTAATGAAAAGGAATAATTTCAGAACACATAACAGGCAGTTCCCTCTTCTCTTATGTTCTAGGGAGAGAGAATGTTTCCATTGTATGTGGCTTTTTCATACATGGCTTTGAAAAGAATACTCAATCCTTCCATGAAAAGGTTGAATATTCTTCTCTTTCCTTAGTTCTCATTCCTGAATTACATTGAAATCCCACTCCCTGGTTATTCATAACTTGCTAGAGTTTCCCTGTGAGGCTTAAAATTGTAGCACTCTAGTCTAGTAAAGACTTGTAAAAAAAAAATCCCACGCTAAAACAAATAATGCATTGCGGAATAAACAACATCTGAGACACAGAGGAGGGAGAACCAACCCCATACTTGCCTTTTTCTTTCCTTCATGGTGAGTACAGAAAAAATTATGCTAATAAAAGGGTTTGCTTACATTAAATTGTGAGGCCATTTGTTGGTGCAACGCATTTCAAGCTCAAAGAATACTTGGAGGCTGAATTTGAGACATTCACACTATGCAGTAATTGCTCCATTTAACAAATCTTAGGCAGCTCTGGTACTGGATTACTCTTTTGAAGCCTTGCTTGAAAACCAATCCAATAGTCTTATAACAGTCTCTAAAAGAAAGCTGGAGCTTCAAGAAATCCGTGTTGTAGATCTTTCATTGTTATCCTTCCTGAGCTGCCAGTGCAGTTTAGTGTTCAACAGTGTGAAGATTTTCTAAGAACAATTGAACTTAAAATAGATCTCAAACAACAAAAGGTGAAAGAAGCAGAGGTGTATGTTTGTGGAAGTGGGGCAATATGGTACCACCTATAAATATTAGCTGAAATTTTTAATCCTCTTTTAATTAGGCTTCTTAGAAATAATTTCATGTGTTAAAACTTGAAATAAAGAATTAGACACCGTACTCCTGCACGACAACTTTCAGCTGCCTGATCAGATGTTTGCTTTGCAAGGGTTCTACTATCCTGAAAAGAGGAGTGTTGTGTTCATCTTGCCTGACATTAGGCTAAGAAAAATTTTATTCACCCATACCTAAATAGGTGCCCTCATATCTTTTGTAGAAAGGGTTTCTCAGTTGTTTGTTTTATGTACCTTTTTCTGGATGAGATGACTCTCCCTGTGAACTTTTCTTACTGTGGATCCAGGAAAGGAAGTTAGGTGATCAGTCCGGGCTTAGCTAACTATTATTTCTGTATTAATTCATGGCAGAATTATATTCCATAGTATCTCAGACTGGGACTCTGAATGCTCTTTAAAAACTGTTCTC
Source organism: Pterocles gutturalis (assembly GCF_000699245.1). Lineage (NCBI taxonomy): Eukaryota > Metazoa > Chordata > Aves > Pterocliformes > Pteroclidae > Pterocles > Pterocles gutturalis. The sequence goes on along the minus strand of NW_010110145.1, from coordinate 76,442 downwards.
AAGCAATAGTGAAAGACTACAGACCTCATAAAAAATCTGGGTATAATGTGAACTCAGTGTTTCATGGCAGTGACATGCATTTCATTCACAAAGACCAGGGAGCACAGGGAATCACTGCTGACAAAAGTTCTAGTCTACAGATTAGATGACTTTTATGAGCACACTTCTGTTTTAATGGAGGATTTATTGACCTTAGTAGTTTTGGGAGATATAAATTGTCTTTTAAATCAAGTATGAAGGATTTAAAGTTTTAGCTGACATGCCCAGGCAACTTACATCTGCATTAATTATTTTGGGATTTTCCAGCAGTGTTTTGTGGTATTAATTTTCCATTTCTATAATAAATAAAACAGTGGTTGTTGCTAAGCGAGACTCCATAGGTTTAACTCATCTAGTGGGACTTCATTCAGGGTGACTTCCTACTTTTCAGTGCATTTTGACAAATAATAATCTCATAGTAAGTAAACAGTTTTGTAAATTCCTGCTTGGAAATACAACCCTCTCCTGTCCCACACACTCTGTAAGATCTACCACAATGACTCTTTTGATACAGGATTCAGCTGACCTAACCCAAGACATAAAAGGTTAGAAACTTGACTAAATTAACTGTCTAGACAACTTCTATTTTCAGTGGAGAGACACAGGTAACCCCATCTTAAAGCCAATGTTTCAGATAGATGCACTGAATTACTTTCCTGAGGTGCCAATATCACTCCTGCCGAAGGAGCAGAGATAGCAAATGTGTACAAGACACCTGACTTGAAGAGAGATCAAATTTATCCCAACAAAACCTAAGGCCCATACTCTATATTTTCTTGATGCAGAATCCTTTTCATAGAGGTTTCATGGAAGATGGTAACTAGCATTAGGCTTTTTTAAGAAGAGCCCTTCCTACTAGAAAGACAGTATTCCCCGGAAGATAGATGATCTGTCTTTTCTCTTAATTTCATTTCTATCACATAAATCCCTCTGAATGCATTGTGTCGGTTTCCAAAGTGTTCAGAGAAGTTGAGGAAAGGTGGTATAGGCAAGGGTGGTATATGCAAGGGCAGCCTGAGCAGGGAGAGTAGCTCAGAGAGAAGAACTTGGAATTCAGGAGGAGCTCGCATGCTGCTGGGCAGTGAGGGCAACAGTGAGATGATGGCATTTCACAGCAGAGAGTGGGAATGCCTGGGTAGCAGAATGGCACTGAGTGATGGGGAGTGACAAGAACCATAATGGGTGCAACTTGGGTTATCAGCTCAGAGAGAAGAGGCAGGACTTGCGTAGGGCCACTGTTCCCTATATCACTTTACACTCCAGCCACAAATACTTGAAACTCATCAATAATACAGGTTTAGCTCATTCCCAGCAAGTAAAATGGGTTGTTTTGGCAAGACTCCACTTGGTCCTATATACTTCAGGTCTAGATTTGTACTTTACATAACGTATTTCCTTGCATGGTTTCTACAACCAGCTCATTTTGGTCATTGTGGTTTGGGGATAGACTTGACCAAATTCATTTCTGTGTCACAGCCATTTTAATCCCAGAGCAGTTAGAGATTACAGCATTTTTAAATGGCCCACATTCATGACTAAAATCCAAAAGGTCCATACATGAAAATCTGCAGCAATCAAGTGGTTAAACAACATTCAACAAAATCAGCTTGCAGTTGGATAATGAAAATTTGAATCAACACGCTCTGGTAACAAATAACCATACACTGAATGCCAGCCGAATATTTAAACTGAAAATGCAAAGCAGAGAAGCATAACAACTTGATTACCAACTTCCTTTCTATAAAGGAAATATTGTTTTAAGTGAGCTGTTCTAATGATCAAATATACCACAGGAATGTGTCAGCAATTACAGCAATCAACACAACAAGTTTTTTTCAACTTCACTTTATCTAGCATCTCCTAAACACTAAGGGGAGTGTTGGACACTATGTCCTTCGCCCCCAGCCTGTATGCACGAAAAACCACCGGAAGCCAACTTTAAATAATTAGTCCTAAAGCAATGCATTACAGTCACCATGTGATCTCCTCTCTCAAGCAATATTAGGCTCATGTAAGGATGATGCAACTAAGGGACGGTGTAATCTGCTGAGAAAGACGTACAGAGAACTGAAATAAATCATACTTGCTGAGATCAGACTTGAAGCTTGTGACTCAATAACAAGAATCAGTTCAAACCTCACCTGCAGCATAGGCAAAATTGATGTCTGCTGCCCCAAGCATGAGGTCTTGTAGCAAGCAGGGGCCTGATCATTCCACTCAAGTTTAGAGCTGAAACAGAGCTCTGGGAAGAAGCCAGGAGGAGCATGATATGTACTGCTTCCAAGCTATGGTAGAAGTGAAAGCAGAATCAATGTTGCTTCAGCAGAAACTCCATCCCTGTGTTTTCTGCCTTGCTCATCAGCAGCATCTTCTATACTGGCTCTCCAAGGCTCTGACACTGGCAAAGTTTTGCTGCCCTGTTGCAAGCAAGATTTTGTAGCAAACATTTTGAGGTGTATAGTGGCACTGGGCTGTAGCGGGATGATGTGAAGAGAGCTGAACAGAGAGAGGAAGAAAGCACCTGTTAGCACGGTGCCTGATAAGTAGCACAACATTGTTGCAGGGCTGAATGCTGAGCAGCTGCACACGCTGAAGGTACTTCAGCTTTGTAAACCCAGCTGCGGTGTTAGAGTGACTGCCATCTTCAGCAGCTGCTGAGCAGAAATTGCCCTCTCTAGCAATTACTTGGTGGGTTTACGATGTAATGAATTGGAAATTTAGAATGTATCACTTGTGACCTAATTAGGCTTGGAAGCTAGTTTCAGTCAGGGGTTGTTGTGTCATCTACCATACCTATTCTACGTAACTGCTTAGGTATTTCCAAAGCACATCTGTCTTCATAACTCATTGAATGGCTTAGCACTCCACTGACCACAATCCTGACTTGTTGTTTCAATATAACACAACCTTATCGAGAGGTTTCCCAGGTATCAAAAGTCTGGGGCATTTTAAAGTGATAGTCAGGATACTTGAACAGCACTAATTTCTGACTCTGAGTCAGTCAAAAAGGTAACAATTAAATAATTTATTCCCTAAAGGTGGGATACAAAAGAACTACCACCTAAGGCAGTAAGAAAATCCTAGTGCAAATGCTGTTTTATAAGTATATGGCTATTACTGGAGTCTCACATTCCATGACTTTATGAAGCTTAACACTGTGCATGATTTTTGACGTGAGAGGATTTTAGCATGTGAACAGGCTTGCAGGTGAGACAACAAAGGGATGGCAGAAGAAGTAGGTATGCCATTGTAGCAGCTCTGAACTGTAGGTATTTCAGATTTTTACCACAACATTGCTGGAATACTGGGAGATGTTCCAAATTATCTCACTATCTCATCGCAATTACATTTTTTCAATTTTTTTTAGAGAGTCAGGGAAGATGACATGAGCCTGGTGCAGCAGGCAAGCAAAGGAAGAAAGGAAGAAAGGAAGAAAGAAAGAAAGAAAAAGAAAGAAAGAATGAAAGGAAGAAAACAAACGAAGAAAGAAAAGAAAGAAAGGGAAAGATGTCTCAGAACTATTCATTCACTTTTCAAATGTTTTTCCAAAAGGTATCAAGATGTATTGAGCCCTAAGGCAACAGTCTGAAAGCTCATCTAAATTGTATGTGGAGAAAGCAGGAATAATACCACAGGTTTCAGCGGTGATTTACAATGATATGAATGAAAGCTGAATCTGGCAGAGCCCCATCTCCTTAATGAAAAACTTTCTGAAGAGGGAAAAAAAAGACTGATAGAAGATTAGCAAGAGCTAGCATGAACATGATTATAGCACTTGTATATCTATCATTGACCACCATCTGATTAGTAATAAATATTTTTTCCAGTTTTTTTTAATTACACTATTCCCATTTTGAATCTACAAAGCTATGATTATCTGCCAGTTTCTTGTAGATGTCAGAGCACATAAAAATCTTGGACATGGATTTGAAACTTTCCAGTGTTATTCAAGGAAAGCATCTGTGCATGGTGGTGTGACAGAAAATATGAAGATAATGATAGGAAAAGCAGACCCAAAGGGACACCAATAACCACTTTGCTTCTCAGCTCCTCATAACTCTATCAGTGTTTGCCTCTAGCCCAGCATCTCACTTCTGAAGACTCCTTGAATACAGGGAAAGCAGGCAAGGAAATCAGTTATTTGATTGTCTCCTCTTTCGTATCATTCCCTCTGAGGCTCAGGCCTCTGCTTAAAAATGCCAAATAGGAACACTATATCCTCAAAGGCATAGAAATAAGAGCTGAAATGCCCTCTCTTACATCACTTAACGTAGCTCCTGCCAAGAAGAATTGCTCCCTACAGTACATTCATAAGTGTTTCCTACTATCCAGCTCTAAATGACTGAAGTGATAGGGCTTCCGTTGTCTCCCTGGGGAGGTTTCACCACAGCCTATTCAAGCATGCTGTTCGGAGAGCGAAAGACAGTGATTTCATTGTGTATCACATCTCAGTGTTTCTACAGAAAGGTTGGCTCCATGCTGCACCTGGAGCAATCTGAAACATTCTGGTGACGTAGTGGTGAAATTTCCTGTTCGCTTGTCATCATGAACCTGATGGGCAGCACCACCCTGAGCCAAAGCACAAGTGAGCCAAATTCCTAGTCAGCTCAGCTTGAAATAGATTCCATGCTAGGATATGACCCTCAAGTGAAAATGTCTTGCAGCTCTGCTTGATTTCAATCCACATCCCTTGGAAGTCTCTGGACAAGGGAGAAAGCCCCTTAAGTAAGCTCTGTGGGACAGTGACTAGCAGACTGTGTGCTCTGATTATCATAAGTAAATAATAGTAATAATAATAATAAAGTTGTCAGAAGTCAATCTGTGCAGTTCTTTCAATAAATTAACATGATACATGACCTAGGCCAGGGCCAGGAAATCCCTAGCTCTCTGATTATGAAAGAGATGGAATTAGTGCGGTATTAGTTGTTTTCAAGGGATTAATGAGTTACACATTTAGGAGGAAAGCAGTACTTCTTCAGTGGTGATACAAGGCCTAATTTTGATCTAACTCTTCTTCTCCGCTGGAGTAACTCCACTGAATCCTGTGGGGCAATTCCTGACTGTCATCAGCATAGTGGAGCAACAGTACCTTGATGTATAAGCCTTGCATCTTTGGTAGCACATACAGTGTCTGTAGCATTCCTTTCTGAGAAATAGTACATATGTTAGTGGCATGCTGGCACCAGAAATTACCACAGTGGTATAAAAAATTTGAAACCACTAACTGGATCATCTTTCCTCCATGTGATTGAATATGGTCTAAAAAAATTTCCCTTTTGTAACTTATTAAAACTGCTACTCTTCCCAGACAGATAAAAAGAATCTTAGCTTATCAACATGTTTTGTTAATCTATTGGTATTTTTAGAGAAGTACCTTTAAGCATCTCAGCACAGGAAGCACATGTTACTGAGGGGTGTTTACTTCTACCACTTCTGGGCACAAAATCAACCTCCCTGAACTCCTGGTAATGATTTCTGAAACATTTCTATAGTTCCAAGGGCAAAATGCTTAGCATTTTTAAATGCTGTTTCCTAGCGCTGCTGAAACACTAGAATCACATTAGCTGCAGTCTTCTGCATTTTTCAGACATGTATATTTTTAGAAGGGCTTAGCGTTTGCATAATTCTGTTTCCTGTGAGGTAAATGAGGGATTTCCTGCAGACTTCAACAGCAGCAGATATAGGTTAATGCTGAACACAAAGTCTCTCCCTTGGTGACTTGTCCGTACTGCAGCTAACATACAGGAAAGCCAACATCACAGCAAGCATATTGGCTGTTTTCAAACTCCTTTGCTCCTTTCATTTGTACATAAGGCCTATAAACAAATTCAGGTCTTTTTGTTTCAGTAAACTATTCATGATGACACTATCCTCAGGTAGCAGGAATTCACTGTATTAATACAATGAATTATTTTCTGTATGTTGTTTGCAAGTTGATTAAGTGTAATCACAGTGGCTTGGTTCAGAGTTCCTCCTTCATGGAATACATTAAAAAATAAAACAAAACACAGTCATCCGTGAAGGACTTCATAAAATGTCCAGGCTGTGAAAGGCAGTCAGCAATCTGTGCAAGTCACGTTCAAAACCTTTGTTTGACAGACTTTCCCAGAAGATTGCCAAGTGTTAAATAGCAACTGTGCATGGAATTAGAAAGGGAACAGAATCAGCTGACATGAGAAAGATCTGAACTCATAGTTCTTCCCACAGCTAACTGTATCATACTGTTTTTTTCAGAGACATTATGCCTGATAAAATCTCCCAGGCCCTGAATATTCACTGGTCAGTCATTTATTGTCCATTTTAATAAACAGGTCAGGGGAGGTATTTGTGAACATGGCATATTTTTTTTCCAAAGACATCAGGCAGCCAATATTTTTCCGTACAATACCCTACTTGTCTTGGGCATCTTTTTCATTCTGAACAAGGGCATGAATGTTTCAAGATTAGAAAGACAAGAGACTTATTTACATTTATCCCTCTTTTTGTTGTATCGTTTCTTTAAATACTCTTTAATTCCATTCCACCATCCTTACCTTCACTAGCTGTTGTAGCTAGCCAGGCTTCTGCATAAATAATTACAGTTTTATTACAGAATGTCAGATCCTGTGGGACCCACTACAGTAATAACCCAACTTTAATGAACAGTTTTCTGCTTGCATAATTTTGCAGTGTAGAACAGTGCAAAGACATGGAAACACTCCCTTGGGTGATGTATTCCAAGGTGCCTACAGATTAGGTACTTACAGCAGGCAAGACCCTCATATGTATTTGAACTTCTTCAGTGTTAGTTCCAATACTAGCTCTATATTTCTAAATTCATCAAAGTCTGTCTGTTTCAAGCCTTGAAATTTCATTGAGTTTTCTAAGCAGATTAGAAATATTTCTGCCCTCTTGTCATTTGCATTATTTTTGGCAATGCTTAATGGGCCTGCCCTTTCTCTGTCACCTATACAACACCTATATGACCCAGTGATCCACTGGAATGTGGCAGTGCCTGTGATGAGCTGGTGGAGATGACAACACAAGAACAGGAAACACGGCTGAGGCAGGAGGCTGCAAACACTCCTGGGTGCATTGGCTAATGCTGTGCTGGGATGTGATGTCAAAGCTAAGCATTTAGACATTCTTAATGACTTCCTCCTGGACCAAGTACTCCAGGAACCTAAGATGGAACAATCAGCTCTCTACTTTGCCCTGAGCAATGCTGGACTTGATTCATAAATGCTGCTGTGGAACAGGCACTCTATAACAGGGGCCAAAACAGGCTGAGATCCAACACCCTATCAGGACAAATAAAACTACTCAATATCTATACCATTGTGCCTAATTTAAAAAAGAAAAATTGTCTAAAAATGTGTTTTAAAATGTGTAAGATTACATAAAAAAGGAAACTTTAAACTTTTAAAGAGTAAAGAGTAAATATTTTACAGATGGCATGCAGATAGTTTAAAGGTAGCATATCAGAGGCACAGAGCAAATACGTACCACATCATTAAAAAGATCACAAAAAGACCAGAAGAAACTGGTAGGAGGGAAACAAATTGGAGCAGGCATCCCTCAATGTGCTAAGGTTGTGTTCAATTCAGGAAAAGAGCAAAAATCGTAAGCTTTGGAATGTTGAAAGGAAGAATATCTCTCTCCACCCCCAAAAAGGGGAAGTTTGAGAAATTACTTGCAAAAGACATGAACATGCATAATAAATCATTTTTCAAACATGTTAGGAAAAGGCAGCTTGCTATAGAATCTGTCAGACAAGACATGATTTAGTCAGAAAGAGCAAAAATATATTCTCTTTAAGAAGACACATGCAAAATCATGTTTCCACTACAGCAGCTTGGGTATATTGCTACACTAGGATCCTTCTCTGTAAAGGATACAGCAGATGATTTGCTTCAAACTGGTGCTAAAAACAATGTGAAACTGCAGGAGGACCTTGTCACAGCACCTGGAAGGTGGAATTCAACACAGATAAATGCAAACTCCGCTGCACCCACCCACCCCTACACCTACTAGGATAGGCTCTGAGTTACTATTACCACTCAGGAACTAAATCTTCATGTTGTAATAAATAGATATATGAAATCATCATCTCGGTGCTCAGTAGTGTTCTTCTGAGGCCTTTTTCTATGTTCTGGCTTTTTTATGTCACAAGAGGTACAGCAGGACAGACACAGATGATCAGTGATGTGGAGTGGCTTCAATGCAAGACCTACATAGGCTCAGAGCACTCTTATACCTGGAAAAGGGGTGAATGATGGCCTTGTGACAGAGGTCAAGAAGGAAGACATGGAGGTGGTGATGACTGTTGGGATGCTCTTCCAATGCAGGAAATAAAAGGTATCAAGTGAAGGCAGAGCTTCCAAAACAAAAAAAAGAAGATATTGTTTCACAGTACATACAGTCGAGCCACAGATTTCCTTGCCACAGGATGTTGTGGGTGATCAAATCTTATATAAGTTCAAAAATGATTGGACAAAAATCACTGAAGAAAATTCGGTCAAGGATTATTAAATGCAAAACCGCCACTTCTGCTTTGAGAGCAACAAATTGCTGGAAGCTAGGAGAACACTGTGGGGATTTCCCTACTCACTTTCTACAGATCACTGCCAGAGGCAAGATCCTGAGCAAGGCAGACCTACGATCTAATCCAGTAAGCCTTACTTTCTTATTACCTCTCAAGACAGACTGTGAAAAGAAGATCCAGTTCTCTCCCCTGCACTATGACAAGCCACTTCTGGGCCAGCTCCTGTTCTGCAACTGATACGAGGCAATTGGTTTTCAAGGTGCGCAAACTGAAGAATTTCCTTTCATAACATTAACAGGCTGGAGTCTAAACACAGCTCAGGAGGGTGCTCCCCCTTCCTTCCCCCCCCTGCCCTGTCGTTTATTTGACACAGCACACCTGTGGCAGCAGAGGAGATGTGGAAGACAAGTAGCATGGGGCAGAGTGATCCATTTTTCAGTAGCTTTATACAGAGAGAGAGCAGGATGAATGGAACTAGAGTCAAATGTTGCCCTGGGGATGTAGGAAGCTTATAGAGATGGTGATATAATGTTGATCTAGTGATCTCTGCAGTGTGAGTAGTATTTTACACAACTATATTTTTATTACTAAAACCAGTTAGTTTTTCATTAATTTTTTTTTTTTTAATGTGTAAAAAGCTCCTTAGGGAGCCCTGTGAAACAGAATACATGTGCTTTTTCAGCCTGTTATGACATTTAAACTTATACAGAAGGCTCTCACTGGATTTTTCTAAACATACTTCTTTTCCACTCATATGAGAAGGAGAGATGCTGGTTGCAATAAGTTACTCAGCCTCGCAGCTTTTCAGTCAGTCATACCAAACTGGAACACTGGCTGTTACATTAAAGAAAAACATCACCCCTATCTGAAAATACCTGATCCAAATTTTGGAAGCATTAAGAGTCTGTTTGCAAGCAGGTGGAGAGCAGAGTCCATGCACAAGCATCACCCTCGTTCTCCTGTTTGGAAGGAGGTCAGCTCATGACACGGACACAGACACACATCCCTTTGCCAGAACCGGCTCCCTGGGCTGCAGAAAACATGCAGGAGGAAGGTGGTACAAGCTGTGCAATCCATGTGGTCAGAGAGGCAAAACACAGGGGAGGGATGGCCTTGAGTAGAGTGACCAGACATAAGTTTGTATTTCCTTTCTAATCCATGGGAATTAAGAAATTTTTTATTCATTCGTGTTGCTTTTCTCACAAAGCTGTGATTTTCACTCACAAGAGACCTGCCAGAGGTGAGGACACCTGGAAATCTGGCTGAACTGGCATGTACATGCTGGACAATGATGTGTTTCTGAGCAGTTACTTGGCTTGAATGATGTCAGGAGTACTGAATGTAGATGCATGATGACATCAGAGCCACCCAGGCCACATAACCAATAAAATAACTGTCCACCACAACAGAGCAGGGAGAAAAATGTATCAGTGGTGTTCTTCCCCTGTGCTTTGTGCATTAGGACTTTGCAGAGAATATGGCAGGCTGAGGTTGTGGATTATGGTGTGAAATTTGCCGGCTTTCCTTCTATTGCTTCTGCAACCTGTACCTTTCAATTATTGTATCTTACCATTAATTGAGACTAAACTCCTTTCACAAAACTATTGGTGCTTGAGTACAGATTTTTTGTTATATGACTATACAGCTTCTAGCCTTCTGAGGCCTGTGCATGCACACAACAGCAGTATGAATAATAGTAGAAATGTAGGTAGAAAAATTAATTATTAACTAGTTTTTTAATTAAATAATGATCTCAATGCATTCTGTAGTGATGTATGTGATTTTATGGGAAAATGCCATCTTGGCATTACAGAGCTATATATTAAGCAAGGTAATGATAGCGATGGGACTGTGCTGCAAACAGACTGAATATCTTATAATGAGCACTTTTAGGTTCTGATGCTACACTTGGAGTTGAAAAGTAATTGTGTGTTACAAGGAAAATACCTGTCACTTTTTCATTCAAGGAATTCACAAGAGGGATATGAAGCCAATGAAGATATTTCAATGGAAGTGTAGTGTCTATTAAAAAAAAGTGGTATTTACAAACACCCTCATTTAATATTTTCTGACATCCAGTATTAACAGATTGGCCTTGATCACTGTAATCAGCTTGATTGCAAAAGGTTTCTGCTGTATACAACCTTAATGGTATAGACGCTGCTTTTCTCAGCAGTAAAACAGCAAACCAGAGCATGAAACAGGAGTGATACAGAAATACAGCCCAGGTGATCATAGTTAATAATGAAAACATTTGACTTAAACCAAAGCTTTAAGGGAAGAAATTTCTACCAGTACAAATAGCAGTGATGCAGATGGACTGCATCTAACAGTTCTAACCACAGAAAATTATTTTTACATATCCATCTTAGATACACATATCAGAAACAGAGCACACAGTTCCCCTCCAGCAACACAGTGAAATAAACACAGTTCAGACTTCAGACCTGCTTAGTTTGGAAGTTAGGAAGTTGATTCTGTGATGGACAAAGTGCTTTCACTTACAATCTTTTTCCCTTCTTGAAAATGTGGTGGCGAGCACCACAGAGCACACAGACCATGCATGTTGTCAGCATAGTAGTACTGGGACAGACAAATAAAACCCAAATATACTACCTCATTTGCCCTAGTTCTGCTGGTGTGTGCACCCAGAGCTCTCCAGGAAGCAAGGCTTTCTGCTGCATTGACAAATATCAGCTTTACTGAAGTTCTTGTGAGCACCAGTTAAAGCATTGGGGATAGATTTCTCTCTTATTTTGGGGGGAGCTTGGGGACATAATAAATTGAACAGGTTTAAAAATTAAAATAAAATGTTGCAAACATTCTCCATGACATCTCAGAGGAAAATTGCTGAGCTGCTTTTACTCCTCAAAAATTATTCTGGTTTTCCAGAAAGAAGAAGTGTTCTGTCATGGAGAGCTGTAACTCTTTTACAGCATACCTCCAAAAGCCCATCTACTCTATGTAAATGCAGCCCAAGTTGCCTCCTACACATAATGGGAGAACAGACAAGTATTCATTCTTCTTGCACTTGCTTAAAAGAGAGGAAATAGGACAATTTTGTCAAGCCTTTTTCTTGGTTAAATGTGTATCAGATCAAAAAATAGACCCAGACCTTACTTCAAATGGATTTGTGTGTCAGCTTCTAACTTCCAGAAGTGATGTTAATGGCAAGGCAGATTAGAAAATTGAAAAAAAGCAGTAGGTGAACAGGAGTTCATATGAAAAAGAATGGGAAAATATCCAGGCAAGCGGCATCAGCAAGAGAGTTTATAATTGAATTAAATGAGGAAAAGAGTAATGGGTCAAGTGATGAAAACAACAATACAGCCTTTCAAGGCAATAAGGATTAGAGAAGCCATCTTCCAACTCACAGAAAACCAGTCCTTCATTCTGCTAACACAAGAGCAATTGTAAATTCTCTTGATTAAGATTGCATGCAACGAGATATTAGATTTGCTCTAAGATCTGCAATGCATAGTTTAGCAACTATTCTACAAATGCACAGTAAATATTCTGACTAATTTTATGCCCATAGGATGTTTACAGAGCACAAGTGTGAATTGAGGTCATCATACAAAAAGTGCACTATGGAAATGTTAAGATTGTCCAAAAGTCTTTTCATATTTCTGGACCTTTGTGCGACATTATGATACAGGCTGTCAAATTTAGCACACAGGCCAATAATTGCTGTGAAGACACCAGAGAAGCAAAGCCACCCCTGATTTCTAACAGCATCTCTGAGTGAGCTCATCCTGTAGCCCTTCCTTCCATGCCTCTACCGTACATTCCCCTTCATTTCCCGTGGGCAGAAAGGTCCAGTTCCTTATTCTCCCATACGGAATTCTAGGTGTATGTTGTCTTTTGGTATTTAAAATATTTTTCCTTTTTCTAAGTTGCTTTCCCCTTGTTATCTAATTTGCTTTGTACAACTAAATTTCTTGACATCATGACAGCCTGGAGAAAATATACAAGAAGAAAGTATGTGGACTTTTAGTATATGTGCAACAGCATTGCATCATCTGAGGTTTTAAACTGGCTTTAGGTGTGATAGCCCTCTTCTGATGCCTTTTCTTACCGAAAAGCTGCCGGAGGTCCAGAGATTCATTTGAGTTTTGTGATACAATATTACTCATAGTAATCATTCTATTGCTGCACTTTATGGTCAGAAGAATTACTCAGAAGTTTAGATAATAAACCCTTAGTCCCTTACTTTGCCTGTTAGCAAGATAAGAGTTGACTGTCCAGATCACTGAGCTATTTACATTGTTTCCTGTTCATTTTTTTTCATCTCCATGGCACCACTTGCATTTCTCAGAAGTTAAAAATCACCCATAAAACCTAAGCACTTGCTGGCAGTTTATATATGAGTTAATAATATTATTGAATTATAATTTTGAGCTTGGAAACTGCTCTACTTTTTAGAAGAGAAGGCCAGGGTAGATCTAATTAGGCTGCACCAAAAGAGGAGAGTGATAGAGGTACCAAGAGAAAATTTATTTTCCTAGACCATACTGATGTGAAATCTGTGACTGAATTAAGGAAATCAATAGACCACTGAATGAAGCAAATGAACTTCCAACAGAAAGCGAACGGATTTAATTTTTAACAGCTATGGGAGCTCTTACTTTTTGCCTTATATGTCCACACAGTGACCCTGGACCAAAAGCTTCCTTAAATGGGTTTTTAATGTTGTTGCAGAGATATAATAAAGGACCTATCTGTGTGATAAGGTCTCTTAAAACTGCGGATCTATAAGCATTGTGGCAGCCCTTGATGAGTGACTACTTTACTGATGATCAAAAGACTCAGAATGATAGCCATCTAACCATCTGATCACACTGTATTAATTAGCTCTACAGTTAAGGTATAATAATAATGTATTAGTGGTTCAATTTATATGACTACTTTGTCACATTTTAGCTGTAGAGCTAGTCAGTATATTTTGATAAGGTAATGAAAGATGCTGCTTCCTGTTGAGTGTTATATTAAGTTGAATTGTTAAAATCCTTCACATTTTTTCCTATATCTGGACTGCAGTGGTTGATACAGAAAGCTGTTAAAACAAAGGAGTAAGACATTCCTACAGGAAAAAAATATGAGCAACAAGTAGCACAGAACTGTGTTTGATGCATGAAGGAGCTACAAATACTGAACAGATAAAGTGAGGGTTACTATCTCTTACTTTGTGCTTCAGGAGTTTGAATATGCTAAGAGACTAAAGAGTCCGAGTGCTGTAGCAGGAGTAATCTGGAGAGCAAGAACCATTGCCTAAGTGCCGGGACTGTCAGGCTGTCACATTCCTACCTGGGCTGGCTCTCAGACAGAAGGGTGGCCGGAGGTCTGCAAGTGTCTCAAACACTGTGCACACCACCAACAAACTCAGAAAATGTTAACGCTCCAAGGTTTGGGATTTTTTTAAATAACATTTCAATTATTATAATTAATACTCAAGGCTTAGGGTGGCTTTTTTTTTGCCTGTAATTGTAGGATATCTAGGCTGGGAATATGTTCCTTGGGGAGTGTGGGGGGGGGGTGTCTATTTTTCCTCTAAATTCTTGATTGAGTTTCCTGTTGTTTAATGATAAATAGTATGCAAGGTGGCAGTCAGTATCTTCTGCAGTCTGAAAAGAAGTAACTTTTCTTACGGTGAGTCTCCACAGCTTACTAATGAAAGCGAGCAAGCTTCTTGCTGTGGGCAAATTGGTGCAGTTCCTCTCAAGTCAATGCAAATCTGGCTTTAAGGAATTGTTTAGCAAGTATTTCTTGTTTTGGATATTTTCTCTTTTCAGACCGCTTGTCACTATTGGTCAGTCAAACACTTCCAGCAAGCTGGGAACACTCTGTTACGGGGTCGCTGATACAAATATCCTTGTCCCAGCTAATGCAATATTAAATGCAAAAGAACTTTACAGTTTTGTGATACGCTTTCAAGTCTGAAAGGAACTCATTTTTATTAAGGAACATGCCAGGGGTCTGGAAACTGTCATCATATGAGACTTAAAAACATGCTGTACAACAAAGATAGTGACTTTTCAGAGTTTGGGACATTTTGGAGGGTGGCCTGCTGCTTGTCTCGTTTTAGGTTTTGGGAATGACTACCCTTTGTTTGCATTTTTTGGGGTTTTTTTTTGGTTTTTTTTTTGTTTTGTTTTTGTTTTTGTTTTTAATCTCTAAAGCTACTTCCAGTTCCATTAGTTTTTCTTCAAACTTTCCTGTTTGTTCTCTTAAATGCTGCTGCAAAAAAAGGTCAGCTTTTTATCATTCACTTATCCCCTTGCTTTTCTATTTCTACATGAATCAAGAATCACTTAATCGGCAGGATATAATTTATAGCTTCTTCCCTGTGATATAAGTGCAAATGCTTCATTTTACTGACATAAAATTGTATGCAAAGGACATGCTTAAACTTAATGGGACTTATGAGCTTGCTTTTGCACCCCTCAGCCTTAATTTGTATTTTATACAAGATGAAAAATAATAAATTGAAAAAAGAATGGTGTAAGGGAGCGTGACAATTAAAATGGGTGGGTAGGGAGGAGGAAGATCTTTTCCTTGGAAACTTCATTAGCTCTGAATGAATCCCACAAAAATTCTCTATCATGAAATAATCTGCAATTTATCTCTCAAAATGTTAACTCTTTATGTTTTGGTAAAGTAAAAGAGAAATAAGTATATAACCACCCTTCTGAACATGGAGTTAAAGAACAGAAAAGAAAACAGAAAGCCCTAAACAATGAAAAGAGAAGTTTATAAAATGAGAGGCACTGTGCATTGGAATTTGGGATAGGGGGCCAGCAGGAACCCGGCAACGTCTGGGTAAAACAGGAAACCCCAAATCCAGTGAGCTGCTTTGTAATTTAAGATGCTGATCTGAGTGTCTGTAATGCTAATAATGTGCAGTTTCTGAAAGCTAGGATGACACAAAACCAGTGTGGGAAGGAGGGAAAGCAACCTGCAATGTGGGATTGTTTGGCTTTTAATGAAGGATAGCTGAGAAGCTAATCGTACCCACGCTTATTTTTATGAATGCAGGTAACCTGATCCTGCCACATCTAGGGATGAGGGTCACTATTCAGCTTCCCGTGAAGCTTGGCACGGGGGCTGCTATTGTGCACAGGCTCACAGGAGACACGAACACTATGGAGGCAGCAGGCAGCCCTTGTTTGCTTTCGTCATTCAGCTTCAGAGCTGTGATTAGGTTTCTTCTCCCAAACTCATGCATGCTTTCCCCAGGAACAACCAGAGCCAGTACATGATATATCTCTCTGTTAGTAGAGTAGCTATGTATCTTGCAACACACTTCTCTTATGTTAGGTATTATTTGGAAATTCCAACTCATGTGCTTCAAGGAAAAGCAGCCATTGCATCTACCTGACAAAGTAAATGTACTGGCATTACAGTTTACTGTCTTCTTCAGTGCCACTCTAATTAGCATCAGACCTGTTAAGACAAGGATCTTGTAGATCTGTCTAAGAATCATCAGAGAGAGAAACACTAGGGACTACTACCATTAACATAATTGGCCTCGCAGTATCATCTAGATTGTTTTTTAACCCAACTGAATCCTTAATTAACTTAAAAATTCCTTTGGCATCTGTTTCCCAGGTATTTAAAAACAGCAGGGAGAAAAATCTTCATTGTTTTGCATCGTATGCTGTCAAAACACCAATTAGAAAGAGGAGGGTCGTTTAATGAATAACCACCTTGGCAATAGGAAAGAAATTTGTGCTAATTATAAGCATTATAAGCATTCTATACAATATTTTTCTTTGAATTAATGGCCCCAAATATCTACTGGAAATCTACCAGTTTCTTCAGATGTCATGGACTCAGTTTGCTCCCAGATATTCAAGCCATTCTGCTCAGGTTGGTGGTCATGATTTAAAACGAACATTTTCTGGCTTTTCCCATTATACCTCTGAACTAGAAAACTGCAGCAATAGAGAATGTGTTCAGAAATGCCAGAAGCACCTGCTTAGTTGTCAGAGTCAGAAAAACACTCCCAAGGTAGACAGAGGATCACTTAGTAGAGCATGTCTTGCAGCAGCCTTCATTTGTAAGACTCCTATTAAGCAGAGAACTCTGAGAAAGTTGACTTAAATCCATGGAAACCAAAGAAAGTCTTTTTCTGCTCTCCAATAATATTCCTGACGGACTACTGGAGCCAAATGGTACAGCCTGTGAACAGCTCCTTCACCACGGGTGACCCAAACCTGCTGATTGCAACTGTTTTGCGCTAAACATGGCAAGGAACCACAGTTTCCCTCTTCTGAAGAAACTCAGAAAGATCTTGTCTATTAATACTTTTTAAACATGAAAACTGCACAGTGATTTATCTGCAATTTCTAAAATTTCACAGCCCCAACAATAGGCACAACACATCCAGGTTTCCAAACACTGACATTGGTGTGTCATATCTATAAAGCAGAATATATGACTCTGGCTTTTCATGGAAGAGTAATTACTGTTAAAATTGTAGGTGTATTCATCCACTAATATCAGGACTATAATATTGTAATGCTTTCCTTCATTTTTACCTCTGCAGCTTGAATTAAGAAATTCCTGTGAATTATTGATTTCTTTCAGAGCACCTTTGGAGAGAACATCACAGTCCTGGGTGAAATCTTGGACAAAAGCCAACCAGTAGAGAAACTCACAAGTCAACACAATATTTGGTTTTAAACCCTAGTTTCTATAAATGTATGAGCTCACTCTAGATGAGAGGCCTGTGCTACAGCTCTGAAGCCCTTTCTTCACTCTAAACTTTTTCTAGCATGGATCAAAGACAAACTTCACACAAGTGAGCTTTCTTTAATTAGCACTTATTGATAATAATGTTGTGCTGTCACAGTCAAAGTCAAAGGGAAAAGAGGAATAACCTCCAATTGCTTTACACTTGCAACAATGTCAGAGTTTCTTTTGTGACTCAGTAAGGTATACTGCTAAAAAGCCTACATATCATCAGTGGTCAAATATATAGATATATGTAGCCTTTTATTGTTATATACTTATGAAACCTTAAAATTTAATTGTATGAAAAAGTAAGTTTAAACAAATACAATTAATGTGTGTTTCAGAGAATTTTTATACATGAAGATATATTTAGAAACTAGAAGACAGAAACCAATAGCTATCTGTCCCTATTCACCTAGACATCGTTGGATCTGAGGCAAAATCACAGGCTCACAGAACAGCCCACGATTCAGAGGAAATTTAAGCATCTGACTCAGTTGCATGCAAAAAAAAATGGTTAGGTTTCACCCTCTCTTCCACTGAACAAGTGTAAAGTCAGATTTTATTAGCAGTGAAATCATATCCTTTGTATTTTACCAAATAGCAAGCCTCCCTCTAAGGTGCGGGTGGTTGTCCTGCTGCTCCTGAAAAGAAGCCACGTAAGTCCTAACTCCCAGCCTGAGCCCGGGTCCTCATGCCCCTGGGCTCGCATGGCTTCACAAACATCCCTCATACCTCTGGCTTTCCTCCCATTCACACCACACCTTGGAGGTGAGACAACCTCCTCCCAGGAGCACCTCACTTTAAATTTAGGGTTTTATCAGTTTAAAGAGAAGGACAGTTAGGGCTCAGACCTGGGCTTTGATTTTGATTTAATGTCCACTGTGATCTCATCCGAAGAGCAAAAATTAACTGCCTCTGATAGATGTTCCTAATGTTCTTTTATATAGCTATCAAAAGTACTGGGTTGATCAAACTTACACCAAGCAAAACACATTCCACTACTGAAGAAGTATCAGATCCAAGAGCAAAAATCCCAGGGTATTATAAGGAAATTTTGTACTGACTTTAGCCTGTGCTGGCCTGAGCCCTTATTTGGCAATTCTCCTGAATGATGAAAAAGGAAAAACCAGCATGTGTCTTCTCCTGGGAGACAGAAAGCATCTTGTCTGCCTCTCATTCAAGCTTTCAAACAATAATTCTCCTTTATAACTGTGTATTGTTTCTGGCAATAATTATGGATATAAAGCCAGATAAGTTTGGTGTAAATTAGCATCACTCTCTGAAGTCACTGGAGCTCTGCCAGTATATACCAGTTGAAGGCATGGCACACAATGTGATGTCCCCGGAGCTGGGCCAATATATACCAGCTAAAGGCATAGCCCACTATTCTGTATATCAGTATCTTTGTGCTGCACTCTTTTATCAACAGCTGCTACATATTCTAAAACCAGAAAGCAGAGTCCCGTCTTTCGAGGTCTGTGGAGCACTGGCTGTTTTCTCATTGCACCTATTTTACAGGCTCTTTGAGAAACAGACACCATATGTGCTTGAGGTTTCTGGGCCCTTCCCAATTAAAATAATAATTGTATTTGATATGTGCAGTGTCTCTTCATATCAAAAGTGTTTTGGATCAAGTGATCTAGCATCCTTCTAAACTCCAAAAGAGGCGGCGATTTCCAGGTGCTGCCTTCAGCTCTTCATGCACAGTCATTTGGTACACAGGAGGCTCTGAACATTTAACTGCACTCAGGAGGCACCTGCAACTCCTCCCTACATCTGAGGTACATCAAAAGACAGGTGCTCAGGCATAGGGCATATTTATATTTGTTCAATTATTAATTTAATTGCATATGTAAATATTTGATGAATATCATTGCATATGTAGTCCAAGATGATTGGGGTAACATTGTTTTCCCCACTTAAACCACCAAATTCTAAGCTGTAGAGGATATTATTAATAGTATTTGCAATTTGCAGTCACTGTGTTCTGTTCTGTATTCTAATACTGGACATGAGCTTCACTCTGAGGTATTTACTACTTAATGTTGATACAGGTAGTAAGATGTTTTTTCTTTGCCTCATTTAATTTATTCTGGAGTTATCTACATAGCTAAAGCTTGTAACTACCACCCCCATACTAATACTTGAGCTGGATCACCTAAAAGCACTTCTGTTACGCAAATACAAACGAGAACAATTGCTAAGGATTAGTGTTTCCCAGCAGACAATATAACCTTTGTTCAGCTGATATGCACTTGGTTTTTGTGGGTTTTTTTCTTTTCATCTGAAAGAGTAGTAGCAAAAGTACAGCCTTCCCATTGTGTCTTGGAGCCTGGGATCATACGACTGCTGAGTGTGATTTCTTGCCTTATCTAAACCTCTCAGTGATGGTCGCTCGGGAACAGACAGGCAATGCCACAGACGTTCCCAGACAGGAAAAAGTGGCCCCAGAGGAAAAGATTGAGCAGGTCTTTGCTTGAATGGATCTGACAGCTTTGCTTAAAGAAATATGTTTGTCCCTGTTTATGGACATGTCCTTTTCCTCCCTTATGATTCCCAGGACCAGCGTTACTTTTTATTGTGTGTCTGACTGTCTGGGTAGGGAGCCTGAGGGTCGTGTGTCCCGCAAGCAGTGGGGATGGGTGAGAAACAAATCCACCAAGGCTGCTATTCACCAAGGGCTTGAGTCTTTTCCATAACATTTCCATTATTCTATTTAAAGTTTAATACCCCAATGACGGGAATCTTTCCATTTATTCCAATGGAAGTAGGGTCAGTGGCTGCCCTAACCTGCATGTGCCTATGTATTTTCACATGAACCTTCCTCAGGCTGGAAGACCAAAAATGTCAAAAACACTTCACTGGTATTTAAGTTACAAAATGGAAAGCAATTGTTAATAAACTGCTTGTCCAGATTCACAAATTTGCTTTTCAAGTTGTGCTCTATATTCTTTTACCTATCAGATATGATAGGTACTGTATTATTTTCAAAGCCAAAATATTCTGTGGACTATTTTTCACTGTCAGTATTTACATTTTGAGTGCATCTAGCAGAAGTAAATGAATCTTCAGACAGAGTTTAATTTTATAGAGGATATATGGTATCTTGCTTGAAGATTTCTTTAATCAGTCAGATTTGACCTGACTTTCAACTCCAGATAAGAAAATAGACTATTTTATCACAAGGTTTTACTGTGTGTGGGTTTTAGTGCCAACCAAAAATGGCTCCCAGTATCTTAGTTATTAAAGTCACATTTGCTGGTGATTATGGCTATTTCCTGCATAAAATGAAGTTTCCACAAATACTTAATAAGTCAAAAGAAGTCAAATAAATGGCATGCCTCTGGAATTATTAAATAAATTAATATTTTTCTGAGATTTCAGTATCTCCATGCACTGGGTTAAATGTGTGCAGGAGCTTACGTTCATTCCTGATAAAGTCTAAAACATCCTGGGTCTAATTAAGCTTCCCCAAATACATTGTTCCCATCCTCCAGGATGCTGAAAAAAATGCAGTTTTCAAAGCTGGAACTGAACACTGTTCCCTGACCTTTCCCAGCTACAGTGCCTGATGGGAGAGTATCTTGTACCTCTGATATTTCTCAGGGAGATCCCTTGTTCCTGCCTTCCCCTGCTATCATACAAACCTTAGCAGGACAGCAATACAAACAACCCCCCTGGCTGGATCCTGGGGAAACTGCAAGGGTCAGAGGGCTGAAGAGGAGGCAAGGGATGATCCCAGTGCTGATGGAAGATAGAGGTAAGACATGAGGGCCTTGAAGGACAAGGGCTCATGTGAGTTCATACAACAGAGAAGAAGGAGCGAGTCAGCCAGTGCACACAGTGAAGTGTGTTTAGTTAACAAGCAGCAGCTCTATATTTGCTCTTTCCTCTTTGGTATAGAGGAGCGAGCCACTTTCCACCACTATATAGATTTAGATATTAGCCTTCTGCTGTGATCATAATATATGAACTCTAACCGTTCTTTAAAACCCAGAGATTTTTATATCTGCAGTTACTTTAGTAGGTGTTTTTGCTGAGATTTTTGCTATAAACTTTTATATAACATATATATCATATACAAACCATTTTTAAATACTTATTTAACAGATACTTTTTAAATACTGTGACTATAAATCAGAGAAATATAGTTATTGTAAAATTATTGATACTGACTTCAGTCCACATATTGTAGGAGTAAAGTTTTCAAAGTGCACTAGGCTGGTCAGAGATGAAAGAAACTTTAAAAATGACAAAACAGAAAAAAACACTTATTTCAGTGCTTTTTCTTCCCTTTCCCACAATCTTGTATTTCTGAAATAAATGCCTGCAGGGATGGATCCAAACCTCTTTGAAGCTGAAGCAAAATGTGCTGTGGAGCTTTTGTTTGAGCCCTGTGGGTGCTCCCTGTGCCCCAGGTTTAGAAGCCCACCAAAGCTGCCCACTGCAGAGTGGCTACACTTGGTGGTTGCAAGAAGCTGACGAACACAGTGATTTGGATCCCAACAGTCCTGTGTCTTTTATGTTAAATTTCTTGTATAAGGATAAAAGAAGGTGTCTTCTCCTTAACTTCAATGAGTGTGAGTAAAGCTGAATGTAAGAAGAGTATTTTGGAACAGCCATAATGACTGTCAATGAAGAAGCAAAATTATATAAGCCACAGCAGTATTACAGTTCATGAAACAAATGAGAGAGATTTGAAGGAAGGCTTGAAGTCCACAGTCAAAAAAATAAAAGCATCATCTTTGATGCAGACAGTAACAATGATTTGCCTGCAGCTTTTCACTGGAAAGAACCACAAACTTGTGAACAAGGACAGAGTATGATCTATTTAGTCATTAGTGGCCACACCCCACCGAATAACGGCAGAGTTTTAATGATATTGAGCCATATCATAAGTTCCTAATTCATTTTTAACTCTGGCAAACTGTCATAAAGTTGATCAAAGGTAGCAAATGAATGACTCGGCCTATGGTAGCTTACAAACTGGTGTCCACCACATTAAGCCTCTGAGCAGATTTGGCCAAATGGGTTTGGGCCGCTGCAAATTAGAGTTTTGCTGATTTGTTCTCCTTAATGAAAATCTCATTAACAATCCCAGAGGTACAAATGATTTGCAAAAGGCAACAGAGTCAAGGCCCTCAGTGTCCACCTGATTAATTTTTCACATCTGAAAAGTCTTTCTTCTTGATCCAACCAAGCTTTCAGCAAACACTTTTGTACACAGATGAGTTTGGCAATTACTCCCAGGAGGGCAGCTAACCTGGACATTGTCACTACGTAGTATGACATGCTTGCCTTGGATGTCAGCGCAAGGAGTATAAAGGTCCCCAACCTCCACCACTTTCACAGCTGACTGCCTGTTCTCCAGCCCACGTACAACATCTTCACGCCACGTATATCATGGCTTGTTGACCGGAGGAAGAAAACAATTCCAGATGGATTTCTACACCCGGTCACTCTCTGTAGGGACCCTCCAGAGAGTTCATGGGTTGAGATGGGCTCCTAAAAAGAACAGACAGGACCCACAGTCCTTTGGCTACAGATAACATTACAGCTGAGCAGAGTACGATTTGTCAATAAACACTGACCTGCTTACTTTTTTTCCCTACTGTTTCTTCCAGCAAAATATCTGCGGGTAGTTTGCCATTGTCTCAGGTTTACACCCAGTGAAGCAGAGCATGCAGGGGGACTGCAACATTTCTAAAATGTCATATGCAAATGCAATCATCCCTCTGTGCAATGGTATGCTTAATCTCTGAAAATGGGAATGAAGCAGCTATCTTCAGCTGCTCTCCCTTCTCCTTAGTGTGAGCCTTTGCACTATTGAGAAGGTGAGAGACCTTGGAGGCTTCTAAAGCAGACCAGACCATGACACTTACTCAGTTTCCCTCCTCATCTTCCAGGGGGGCTCACAAACACCCCTTGAGGTTTCTGAAGAGCCTCCCATTGGCTTCGGCGGGAGTTGGATTGGGCCCGCAGGCACAACTCCAAGTCTATTACCAGTGAGGCAGTGTTTCTGGCCTCTGTTAATTGGGAACTTGGAATCCCCTGCTCATTTCCAAACCTAAGGGCTCCAGCTAGGGTGTACAAAGTGCTTGAGCCATGCCAAGGAGCCAACTAGAATAATTTTCTTCGCGAGAGATCGTTATGTTAAGTTGGGTGCCCTGCTCCGACGGATTCACCCACAGAGGCAAGCACGAGAGGAGGAGTTTTGCATGAGCGATAGTGAGGACTGTGATTATGCTGGTCTGTGAGAAATCTGGGGCTGGAGAGCAATCTGCGTATGATGTCATCTTTCCCAGACTTGTGAAATGGTTGCAAGGACCTGCTGCAACCCTCCCAGAAAGGCTTGGTCTTGTTGCTCCTGGATTTGGAGTGTATGGCTGCCTGGGCACACAGCTCATTAGGGAGATATGTATAAGGCAAACAAACCCCACTCCAAGAGCACGTTTATCTGATGGCACAGAAAGGTGCATGCCCACAGATCAAAGCCGACGGGAACAGATGCTGTTAGCAGAGCAGCAGCTG
>NW_010110145.1:21419-52578 GCF_000699245.1 Pterocles gutturalis | reverse complement strand
CCCCGTTGCCCGCTTTCCTGGTCGGTTTGGTCTGTGGGGGGGGGGGAGGGGGGCTATTTCGCTCCCAAAAGGGTGATAATTGCCCCTCCTTCCCACCCCCGCTGCCATTCTCTGGGGAGGGCGTACTGGTGCTCGCCTCACTGTCTGCCTTCGGGTTCTCATTGTTTCTTTCGGAAGGTGCAGATAGAGGGCTAGACACTCCTTGGCTGATGCTCTGATAAGGGTCTGGAAATTGTTCTCCTGTGTTACACAGAATCCTGCTTGAAAGAAGGCACATTACCCAAAATAACAAAACTGACCTCAGGGTTTGGTTTTTGTGTTTTTTGTGTTGTTTGTTTGATTGTTGGGGTTTTTTTTTTGTTTGTTTGTTTGTTTTTTTTAAGGAAGGAGTTTGCACCCATTCAGATTGGAAAAGAAAAAGGTCAGTGAGGCCAGACTCTGTTTTCTACTGCGCTGAAATAAGGTGGCTATTAAGTTAGTGATGTTACTGTGCTTTCCTGCAAGTGCTCTGGAGACCAGATTCCACCTCTGCATGCAAGGAAATCTCACTGTCCTTCAATTCCACCTGCTGTCCAAGTAATTTACATCAAGTTTGGCTTAACCAAACTAACCCCAACTTTAAACAATAGCAGTGTAATCTTTTTCATAGTAATGTAGAAAGAGCTGCACTCAATGTAAAAGGAAGTGACTTTGTAAGCAGGTGTTCAATGAGAAGACCTGGGTGAGAAGGAGGCATGATCCTTCTCATCCTAGATGTCTGATAACCTTTGATCAGTCCCTTATTTAATGATCAACCTGTAAAACACAGCGGACTTGACTCCGACTTTCACCTGTGAAAATCAGGAATAATTGCCACAGGCATCAAGGGGGCTAATCAGTGGAATTTAGATTTTTAAATGCATTCTGATTTGTTTCTGTAGCAAAACCTGTCCTTCAGGCAGATTTGCTCTGGCATTGTGAAGTGGTAACACAAGCATTCCTACAGGTAAAGCATTTCCCACCCTGCTTCCAGTGTGAAGAGTTTGAAAGAGTCCTCATCTTCAAAAGACCATTTTAAATACATTGCTGAGAAGTAAAGTTTGTGGTTTATTTTTCTGTGCTGCTTGCAAGTTCAACAACAAAACCAACACAACTAGATATACTCTAAGGTCACTTCTCTCATTCAGGACAAATATGATATTACATGAAAATTCAAGTAAAAGTGTCAACTGGGAGTCCTAGATTGCCCACTAGCTTAGCTTCTTGACAAGTCTTTGCTTTCTGTCTCATTGTCTCATATAGCTGATGAAAAACCAGCAAACAGATCGATGGCAAAAAAGTCAATTGTGTTACCTCACATCAGAGTGAATGATAGGATGCTCCAAGTGACCCAGACAGTGCGAGTGAATGGACAAAATAATGAGAAAAATGCTATGGGCTGATAATTTAAAGTATGCTTTGTATTTTAGGATCTCCTTAAGGGAAGAGATGATCTGAACTACTCTTTCAAAAACTGATTTGTAAATAACAGCAGAAAGTGGCAGGCACCTTTGCACAGTGGACCTATGTTGGACCATGGAGCACCTATTCTGTAATGTGCTTGTCCAACTTCCCCTGAAAGCTCTGGTCCTTGCCCACTCTTCAAGACAGGATGCTGGATCACAGAGAGAAGTTTTGCTGTTTCTAATGTCCCCAGCATTTTTGCATTATACTTTTCACAATTCAACTTCTATCTTTACATCCCACCGTCAAACAATCTAGATGATGGCGTTCAATGGGAGTGACAAGTACACTGGCATCCATGGCTGTATCTATGATATCAAAACATGCTGAGATCTGGGATCATGCACTCACTCATGAACATTTTTAACCTTCTGAAAGGTCCTCGGTACAGTCTATGCGTGCCAGTTAGCAATTGTCCCAAGGAGTTCCTGGTCACAGATCACACGTGGCCTGTTTCCAATAGGCAGCCTACCCATGGCCACTCTGCTTTGGAAGTTAAGAGAGTTTAATAGTTAGAGACATGGGCAGACCACACCTCCAACTTTGGGGCCAGAGAATGGGCTTTAGCACAGCTTAGTTTACTAATACAGATGCAGCCAACAGCTTAAAAAAAAACCCCTCCATGTTTTCTTGATTAACTTTTCCTTGAAATAATACTGCAAAGGGAAACTCCCTGCCTACAAATCCTAGATCAGGCTCTCTTTCTGGGGTGTTTTCTCTCTATTCATTTGTTATTTTCCCTGTCAGCTTATTTGTTTTCCCAGTTGTGCTTGCCTATCTGCCAGCTTGTGGAATTCAAACTATCCTTTTCCATTTCCTCTGTCTCTGGTGTTTCCTCTCTCAACATCATTTTACACTGCAGCACTTGCAGAAGTGTCTCTCCTTTCTCATCCTTGCAGATAGTACATGTCAACTGCAGCCGCACAAGTGGGAACAGGGAGGAGAGCAGCTCTGCCTGGTGTTCTGTGCTGGTCCCTCTCCTGTGCAGGGACTGTTCTGTGCTGCAGCCGTGGGCTGGAGATAAACTGCTACAAACAGGGTTTTCTCCCAGGGGAAGAAGAAAAGGCCAATCAACTTGGTGTTTCACAGTGATCAAAATAAGGGAAATTTGTTATTTCAAAGGTGTGTTGAACAAGAAAAGCAATTCTTTGTAAATGTTGGGGGCTGGCAGGACCATCTGGGTTATGCTGGCTTTCTGCACAGCACTGGCCACAAGATCTTAGCCCTGTCTTAGAGTTTGAGCTCCTGCTTTAAAAAGGTGAATTGTTTCTGACAGTTTGAAAATATGTTAGAGTTTAAGAGGTATAGACCCTGATCTCTGCTGTCAGGATTATTTTGAGTTTTAGTTCTTTTCACTCCAAGTCTCTCTAAGGCAAGAAGCTGGTCTCTGACCTGCCTTGCACAGTTTGCTGCCCTGAACAGCGGCATAGCATCAGCAGGATAATGTGAAAGGCACACACATCAGGCTGCCAGGGTGAATACCCACCTTCAAATGCCTTGGATCACTTTCCACTGTGGGATGAGTCTCCAGGTTTCTTTTCTCTGATCAGTCAGAGTAAGAAGATCATCTAAGCAAGAAGACTATCAGATGCAACATGGCAGCAGCCACAGTATGCCCATTTCATTTTGCTCAGAGGAGAAGTCCACAGAAGGACAGACTGTCTCTCCTCTCTGCAGAAAGACAACAGCTTTTCAGCCCTAACTCTGGCTCTGACAGATGGAGTTGGAGAGGATTTCCAACACAGTTCCACATTTCTTGTTTCCTATTAGTTGACTATAGACGTCTTTCTGATCAGGCACTTCAGCATGCTTTGTTGAAGCAGTGGAGGGGTGTAACTTTGACCTTCAGATTACGTTCTGGTGGCCAAGCACCCACCTTGTATGTGTGTGTGTCTTTTTTTGGATCTAGCTCCAAACAATTTTACTAA
The DNA here is from genome assembly GCF_000699245.1 of Pterocles gutturalis. Taxonomy (NCBI): domain Eukaryota; kingdom Metazoa; phylum Chordata; class Aves; order Pterocliformes; family Pteroclidae; genus Pterocles; species Pterocles gutturalis. The sequence goes on along the minus strand of NW_010110145.1, from coordinate 49,168 downwards.
CTGTGAAATACAACTCAGGCAGCTAAAAACCAAGGAAGAAAAGCAGCAACACATATATTAATGAAGTTACCATGTTATGACTGCTATCCCCACACATAGCCCAGGTCAAGAAAGAAACAGGAAAGAATTTGTATATTTGCAATACACCACAATCAAGCAATAACATCGAGATATTTTGGAAGACAAGTGACCATTTCATGCATGACTGTATGTGTACACATACATGGCTGTATGTATGCATGTGTGGCAAGTACAGGCACACAGACACACACACCTTCAAATACTGCAGACAGTATAAGGCACCAGAATGCTGCGAAGTCTGCCTGCAGAGAAGTGACTTTTAGGTGTATTTTCTAGTTAACAAATTTAAAAAGTTTCTCAAACACTATTCAGGATCCCAGCATAAGCCAAGAGCCATTATATATATGTAGCTGTGTGATTCATCCTCCTCAAGGCTGTTCCTGGCAGAACAGCAGAGTATAGCATGGTGCACAAGAGCTCCACATCTTTTTTTTTTTCTTAACAGTGAATGAGAGTGTTACTGAATAGTTAATAACATACAAAACTGAAAAAGTTAAGTTTCATTTTGTTTTGATGGCTATGCTGGTACCAGTCTCTCTTAGATTTCCTAAGAAACACTGCTAGTTAGTCCATAGATTTCACTTGGGTTTTGCGTCCAAAGAATTAAGAGTTTGATACAGAAAGTGCCTGTTTATGCCAAGAATCACAGTATTGCTGTCACAGGAACTGATGTTGAGAAACTCCAAAACTGAGCTGATATTTGAAGAAAGCTCTGTGCTACTACAAGATGAAATAGCAAGGAAAATAAGCTACAAGGCTCTCCCTGGGAGGAGAGAGCAGGAAGCTCCCAGAACCCACCTTCTGCTTATCTGGAGCCTTGACCCCAGCCTGCACCATTTGATCCACATGCCTGCGACTGCTGGAGACTTATCTCTTGCAGCAGTAATTTGCCTGTACCTCATGTGCCCATCTTACAGTCCACTTACAAACTGGATTATGGGACTAACACTTCACCACTCACAAGTGGGAAACCTGAGAGCAGGTCATGGTCTCCATCACAGGCGAGGTGTAACAGAGTCAAGTGGGAGGTCAAGCAGAACTAACTGGGTGAGGTACAGCATATTTCATGACTCTTCCCAGTCACAGAGAAGCTAAGTGTTATCAGTGTAAAGGATCACCAAAGGCATGTTTAGTAGCTTCATAATTAATTATGTAATTGAATAGAGGTCATTTTGTCTTCCTTCTGTCCTTCCCAAATTTGATCTTTACAAGAGAATTTTAGACAAGTAATGGAATGCAATTTGATGTTAATCATTTTTTATCACCTTGATTGCAGAATAGCATGGGTATTTTCTAACACTGACAGCCAGTTGTTTTCAGTTCCAAGAGGCAATGTTTCTTTGTAATCCCATGGCAGAGATGAAAACACCCACATAGACTGCGTGTATATGTTGCACCAGAAATTACAGAAATGTCTCTTTGTAGCGGATAAGAATGGAGTCCCATCCTCTGATGAAGAAAACCTAGTTTAGTTTACAGCTTGTTACCATTGTCTCAAGAAAGGTTTTAGTGTTTACAAGAATCTGTGGTGCCTTTGAGTATAATTCCTCTGGTATACAGGTTCAGGTTTAACATTATCTTGTGGGCTTTGTTGTCTAGATACTCCATATCGTCTGAATCACAACTCGCTTCTTATCAAATATACCTATCCTTCTTTTTACAGATTCCCTAGTAAAGCACAACATGCTTTCACAGTAAGAAAAGTAGGCTGCTTATCTGAAGTTATTTTTTTTAGATCATACCTTAGAATCAAAAACAAAACAAAGGAAAAGAAATTAGAATGAGGCTCAATCTCCTAAAATACCATCTAGCAGCTCAAGATCTGGTATGTGCCTTCAGAAGGAAAGCTGGAGGACCTCTCTTAGCCAAATGCACTCTTGTCAATCTCATCACAGGTACAACACCTGTAGAAACCCTGCAGTAGATAACTGCCTGTTATTGATTGAACCTGAGCACCGTTAGGGAATGTTATCCTACAAAAGAATATAGCTGCCTCGGATGTGGTTTGGTTCACAAGGATTATTTCAGCATTAATATGCTTCCTGCTGTAGGTGCATTGTGCTGTGGTGGGGTCCTTAGCATCCAGGCTGAGCAGTGGAGCTCTGTACAGCAGCCTGGGGGAATCAGATAGATACCAAAGACAGGGAGGGTGGATATCATCCAGCCAAAGTGCAGGGCTGCCACAGCTAAGCAAATGAATATGCTTAAACCTTAATAGGGATCTTAGCTGAACTTCTGAAGAGATGTCAGCTCAGCTCTGAAAGTGTTTAGGTCCATAAACCCAATTGAAATTAAGAGTTAGTCATAATAAGTCCTTGTGGATTTAGTCTGTAAGAAATTATGTACTTACTGTTGTATGGATATCAAAAGAGAAGCCACCAACTAAAGATGAGGCCAGCAGCTGTCCTTGTGATGCCCCAGGAGGCTTATATCCCTGAAGATGAAAGGTATAGCAGCCAGTGCTGCCTGAACTGGCTGGGAGCACTGGGGAAAGGGAAGATGTCTCCACCCCTATCCTCATGGGGGTCAGCAGACACCTTCAGTACCCAGGCAAGGTACCTTGTTTCCCAGTGAGGGTGAGGTGCAGGAAGGCACCTGGGTCTGATGAGGTTTTACAGCCCAGAGGTTAGAAGGTTCTCTTAGAGTCATCTCCCATAAGGATTCAGACTCATGTTGTTCACCTTCCTAGAACAGCCTGCAGCCAGCAAGACTGCTCAGGCTAGGGAGACTGGGAAGCAAAGCCTTCGACAATGGCAGCGTCAAGTTGCAGAAAAGAAAGAGACATTCTATAAAGTTATAAGAGATGTTTGAGAGGACACTTGCCTTCCATCTAAGAGGAAATATGAGCTAGATGGCGTTTTTTCTGTCCAGTACATTATATTACGGTCCACAATTATTTCCCCCCATTTTTCTCCCATACTGGGGTATTAGTAATGTTCTGCATCTACTGTATGTGGCAGTCCCAAGGTGGTGCTTAGGATACATTTATTTTTCAAAACTCTTTTGTTGTATTTGAATATACTGGTTCTTCCCACTGCATCACTACAAATGATGCCATTATTCTAAGCCAAAGCTGACGATTTCCTCTTGGTTATAATTTATAGGCTTCTGGGTTTTTATAGAGCTCAGTGTTTCTTAGGGTTTGTGCTGGGGCAGTTGTCCCTTCGAGTTTACCCTTTTTGGCTAACTGGCAGCCAGCGAAAAACTTTTCTTCAAAATGGCAGGAGGGGACTTTCCTGAGCAACTTCTCAAGCAACTTCTTGATTCATTAAATATTACAGGGGAGAGAGGAGTGGGCAGAAGCAGCAGGCTGCGATCACTGTGAGCAAGTATTTGGTTTCTCCTGGTGACACAGGGCTTTCTAAATTAGCGGGCTCTGAATAAAATAAAAAATATCAAAGCCATGTGTCTGCTTGCGGGTGCCACATTCTTTAAGATCACAGTGGCCGTCCTTTTGCACGAATGTCACAGAAACGGCTCAGTTTCATCCCACTTGAATGATGTGGCAATATTGTGAAATGCGGGGTGGAGAGGCATCCCGAAAACAGTCAAGTGAAGAAACCGCCAGAGAGCTGGAAAGCGGCTGTAGAGACCCAAGTGCTGTCACTTTAAAAAGGCGACGGGCCTCGGTGCCTTTGAAATCATTTATCACAGAAGCCTTAACATCTGCCACCATCTTGGATTCATTCGAGAAGTGCGTCTCAGTAGCCATTTTAAAAATGTTTGTTTTCAATTCAAAACACATAATTAAGTACAGGCCGGGGTAGAATATATGCCTTGAGCTGCTTTCCCTCACCCCAGTTCAGAGCATGGCTTTTTCACAACAATGCAGTTTGAATTGAAAGCTTTCTTTCCTTTCTTTTCTTTTTTCTTTCTTTTTTTTCTGCAGGGCCTGCTGCTTCTCAAGAATAAATGGAAAGTAAGGCTGCAGATTTAAAGGACCCCATTGATAGGAGCCTGAGCATCCCAGGGCCAGAAGGGCAGCCCAGCCTCCCAGGGCTCCCAGCAGCTCCTTCCTCTGGCGGGGACAGAGCTCGGCCCCAGAAAACTGCAGCCAAGGCCTCTCTGTCAGATAGCTCAGCCGTCCCTCGTGTTTGATTAATCCATGTCCCATTTCTTAGACAAGAGATGCTTGGATGATTTGTGGTCATGGAAGGAACGAGAGACCTTGTAACTAGTCTCCAGAGAGGCTACCAAAACGGTAGTCATGTCCTTAATATACTGTCCTTAATATAATGTCCTTAATAAACTCACATCCTTTTTGCAGACTTTCTAGAAGGCACTTCAGAGGGACATCATGAAGACAGTACTTGTCTGTTTACATTGCCTTCAGTTCATCTGACTTTTATCACCATCAGTGACACGTTGCAAACAAGCCTGGGGAAAAGACGAGCAAATGCTCAGGAATGAGCAGCTCCAGACTGGCTGGGGACAGGCTGAACCTGCGGTTCTAACGTTATCTCCTAAACAGGCAGGAAGAAAAGCAAGTCACTGATACAGGGATGTTAGAAGCTAGGGTAGTGTAGGTCTCGGTCCACTCCCCTGAAGAAGAAGAGGTTTTTGCACGAGGTTGGAAAAAATCCAGGAAACTCTTTAGATAGCTCTGAATTCAGTTCCCCTTTGTGAGTCTGAGCCTTAATTTCCAGATGACTCTAATTCTCCCTCTGAAAATGCAAGTCACACCAGTTCCCCGAATGACCAAGGTGTTCATATGCTGGGTCTTCACGTGTGCTGGTGCACCATCCCCTTTCCTCAAGGCAGGGGGGCACAAGGGAGTAGGTAAGTGCTCGGGATGCTTAGCCCAGGAGACCTGCCCCCGGAGCACAGTGGTTCCTATGCTGAGGAAAGTCAGGTATAGACATGGCACAGGAGCTGCAACATGCTTTAACCACCGATTTTCAGGCTGAGATGGTTTTTGAGTGGTGGGGCGACTGGGACTTTGTAATGTGCCATGGTGAGGAACTATGTGCAGCTTATGTTAATGAAAACCAGAAACAGACAATCTCGGATTTCAGTGACTCCATGCTTTTAAACATGACATCTTTATTTTAGAACATAATGTTTACAAGGCAGTTTCTCTTTCCTGAAGGTGCCTGGCAAAAGCTGAATTCAGAACTATGCAAAGAGAAGAAACCCCCGCATTGTCTCCAGGGAGATGAAAAAGCAATGAGCTTTTGAATAACTTGTGCTACAGGTTACTGCAAGAAATACATATTTTTGCACCAACAAATATGTTGTTCAACTAATGATGAAATTTATTCACTGTTCTGGCAGTGTTTTGATTAGAAGAGGAAAAAATGGAGGAAGAAAGAGGAAATTAAGAAGAATACTCTATTACTAATGACAGGATCCCTGCAAGAGACACCTTTTGTCTGTGGTCACGGTATTGTACAAGGGAGAGGGCATGTATCTGTTGAAAATAAAAGTATCTGCTTGCCGTGCGTGCTCCTGGCCTGTGTTTGGGAATAGACTGCAATTCTGATGTGGGGAAACCAAAAGCAGAAAAAGAGAGATACCTGCTTCTACTTGAGCAGGTATCGTGTTCCCAAATACGAAGCAAAAGCATGCTTTTAATTTTTTACTACACCCATCTTTTTGAAGTGCCCCATAACTGTGTGAGGGGGATGTTGCTCTAGATTTCAAGGAGGAGGGGATTTGTTTTCTTTTTCCTTACAAATCTATTTTTCACAGGCTTTCTTCTTTGGGCACGCATTCCAGTGTTACAGATGAGTGCTGAAATTACAGGGGTGAGAACCCAGCCAGGAATGAGTAACGTGCAGCCATATGCACAAAACAGAAAACCTCCTCCTTGACTAAGTGATAATTAGAAAGGCTGCTGCATTGTCATGTACACAAACAAAACACATCCCCATTGGGAATGTATTTTCTTTCCTCTGATGTGAAAACATTGATTTTTTTTTTTTTTTTGTGGAGGACAGATTTTTAACTGCTCACTGACCTATTTGTAAACAAAACTTCTGCCTCTACCAGCAGCTGCTTCCAGCTACAGGCATATGACCATTGTACAAATGGGTTGAGCTGGGATGTTGGAAAACTGAACTAATGTCTGATTAGAAAGGGTTGATAACTTATCAGGGCTCTGTGTTACTTGACTAAAGCCGATTAAAGGTCTCTTGGAAATAAGCCACTATCTCCTCATCTTTAGCAGAAACATACAGACTGATAACCCCATAGCCACAGCTGGTGACTGACAGGCTGAGTTGACTACGAGCCACTGACTTTTTCTTCCATTACAAGGATCATCTTCCCCTAATCTGCTTCCCTTGTGCTCAATCCAGAATGCATGGGCTTCACTCTGTATCTGACCCATCCTCTATATTTCCTCACCATGGTCTGACCATAACTCCATCAGCCTAGGATGACCTAGGAAGAAAAAAAAAGAAAAAGCCAGAAAAAAGCCATATCTCACCATGAAGACTGTAAAGGAGTACTTTATGAGTAATTAACAGATATGAATACGAACCTTTCAGATTAAATGTACTGCAGGCTGAGACAGTATGCTGTTGGATGTCTTGCAGTGACAAATATGACAAATCTTTGAATTTTTTTAAGGGAAAGGAAGGAATATACTTTGTCTGAAAAGAAAGAAAGGAAGGAAGGAAGTACAGGAGGGTGGAAGAAAGTGAAAAGAGAGGAGGGGAAGAAAAGAGGAAAGAAAGGAGAAAATACTTTTTTTATATATTTCCTGCATGCATTGGCTGCTTGAAGAGCTATAATCACATTCAGAACCTCTTGTCAGGGCACAACACAGGGAGGATGATGGAGTTGACCCTCCCCAGCTGACCCTGGTTACTGTTCTGGTCTAAATGGAGGCAAAAATATCACAGAAGCACTTAATGTGCCAGAGAAATCATATGTAAATCAGGCTAAGAGAAACGTTAAATAGTTGCAGTTCTTGCTGGTGGATAATTATTTCAAATTCTGTGTGATCTCCAGGAAAAAGGAACTATGTAAATTCAAAGTGTTACTCGTTAATTGGCATACAAAGTTTAATATATTGAGGAGGATACTAAGGTCAAAGCTGAACCTTGATTTAGGTTTTATGTTTTTTATTTAGACTTACTAAGTATTCTACCTTGCATTCTATGCAGAAAAGGACAGAGCTTCATAAAATTTAACATGTCTTTTCAAGGTTGCTATCAGCAAGGGAAGATGAGGCAAGATAGAATTTGCTTTCAAAACACATCACTTTCAATATTTGGATGTGATTTTGTATTCAACCAAAGCATTAAAAAAGAACATTTGATGAAGATGCAACAGAATTTAAATGCAAATTTTGTAGGATAACAAAATGTTTTCTACCTTCCATATACAGTGGCAGCAGCAGGCAAACACTGATGCATTTAAATGTATTCAAAATGTATAATTTGCATTTTTCCCCAAAGTTTTAGGATATATACACACAGCTGTCGAAAGGGGCTTTTAAACTGAGATTTATGTAGGATTCACAAAATATGCTGCTGAACGAGGACAGTTGAAGAAATAAAAAATTTTGTGCACAAATTTCCAATAACATACCCAAGTGTTATTATCTAGCAGAATACGTCAATGCAAGCCAAGCTTCAGTCCTACCAAACTCGGTAGGTCTCCACCACCTGTTTAGAGTCAAGAGCAGGTTAAGGTGATGTATTCAGGCTCAGAGCCACCCTTCCTCACCTGATATGCCTGGGATTAGGACCACCTCCCTGCCTGACCCAGCTCCCCTGGCTGATGTTGGTCCTGCAGCAAAGGGCTGGGACCCTCTTTGGCCAACCGTCAGAGGCAGTCAGAGGCATAGGGCAGCCCGTGCCCTCTGTGGAGCTGCTGTGTCAGCCCAGGGAGTGGCTAAGCCCCACCAGGTACAGGGGCAGGGACAGGGCTGACCAGGGCAGTGGGGCAGCAAGGTGGGGGGAGGCTGCACTGCCCCTGGCACAGCCCCATCAGCCCAGGGCCAGATGCGATCGGCTGTCCTGGGGCTGCAGGAGCACGGGGTTTTCCACAGATTGACAGGAACAAAGGAAAAAAAACCACACGGTTTCATCTTACAATACATGATACAATAAAGAGCTTTTTCATTTTAAAGGTGTCTAACTAACTCTTGGCTAAAATCTTTGTATGAAGCAGAGGTCCTCCCAAAGTAAAGCCCCACATGTGGTAGTTTCAAGTCATAAAGAATCCAAGGGCTTGTTAAAGTTTTAAAAAAAAATTAGGGGCAAAGCGGTGTCACTGGGCTGAAATTCCTTTGACAGATGTAAAGGTCTCGATGACAGTTATTTTCCAGGTCTGCAGCTCAGCAATCATGTCTCTGAACAGTTTCCCACGTGAAGTGTTTGAAGAAGTGGTCGACGTGTGACTGATCTCTAAGGCTCACGGCCTGGTCTTCTTTAAGGATGAGGCAGAGGCAGAAGGAAAGGTGATACTGATAAGGGAATCTGAACCAAATGTTGTCACATTCTAGAGATGATTAGATGCCCTTGCTGTGACTTATTACACAACCTGAGAGTGGAACGGGAAAACCTGGGATGAAATGCAGCTGCAAGAGAAGGAGATGCTTTTTCAGCAAAGAGCAAAAGCCAAGAGAGAATTTGTTGTTGATGCCAAAGATCCAATCAGGCATCAGAGCATTGTCTGTGCTGTGGGATAGAAGTGATGCTGCACTTAATCTCTGCCAAATCAGACCTACTGCGATCTGCATTTATATCTTCACAAGTTGCTGATTATATAGAAAAACATTGTCTTAATAAAGAACAGGAAAATGCATTTAAAAGGCATTTTTGATCAAGCTGGGTTATTTCAGATTTTACATTCTATGTTGCATACATTAATGAATGAAAACTTTGAAGCCTAAATAGAATTAATAGACTTAAATTTTAAACCCTAAACTTCAAGAAAATATTTGTATATTTGCTTATAAGAAAAATTATTGATTAATATACTACACATATGTAATACACAGCTTGAAGAAAGTGCAACCTTGCTCCTATGTCTGCATTTTTTTAAAAAACAAGACAGTTACCTGTAGCCGTATCCCTAATCTTGGGATTAGATGCATTTTCTGTCTATCACCCTACAGTTTTTCTATGATGATGGGATATTTAGCTCAAGAGAAAAGAGAAGGGAGCTTGGGATTCTGGAAGAGTTCTTTATGCAAAGTACTGACTTGTCACATGAAAGACAGACACCAAGGACCAGATTGTGCATGATCTGTCATACACGACCACTGCTGCATGGCTTGATTTGCAGTATAAATACAGAAGTTACAGGAAGTATAACTTCTCGAGATGTCTGCCATTTACTCTCACATTAAAAAGCACCCTCTGGACTGTTTTGTTACCACAGAAATTAGCATAAGTTTTTTCACTGATTTCAGGACAGGCAGTGTCACCCTTTACATCCACCTTCCCGCAGATCCAAGTAGAGGCAAGAGCAGAGAATCCTACTGGTGTTACTAGATCTGTAGCTTGGAAAAGGTATGAGTCCATGCTGTTTTGGGAAAGGATTGTCATTCTTAATATTAGTCATGGCTTATGAAATAACTAAAGTAATCTCAAGTTTTTCAAAAACTTTTTAATCACATGTGAAGACCCTGAAGCAAGGGTTTCAGAATTTAATGTGTTATCATTATGTATTTTTAAGTATGTATTATTTGTAAATATTCATTATTGTATGTGTCAATACAACATATTGGTGTGCAACCAGGTGCCACACTTCTCTCCAGCCTCAAAACCTATCACGTACAGCCTGGATTTGTTCTACCTCTGGATGTCAAGGTGGCTATAATTATTCCCCAGCTTACTGTTTAATTGTTGAAATCCTGACTGAGGATGGCAGCTAAGATGCCATGCAGAAACACTGGTTACTAACATATACCCCAGGTATGCAAGGGATCCTAAGAAATCTTTTAGAACAGGAAGAAGGATTTGGTCTAAACTGGATTTTAAGCCCTGTTCGACAGCTGTCTGCTCTAGTTCCCTGTGTTCAAAATGGGTCTGAAGACACAACACAAGTCTGCAATGAGTGGTGAGGCACCCAGCTGCCGCTGGAGTTAGCAAGTAATCTGAATAGCAGCCTGGGGCCAGGCAGACCTCGCTGGGGTCAACAGCCAAGCAGAGGCAACATCTCCACCGTGACAGCCTCAGCATCCTGTTGCCCTTTTCTGAAGTGGCTGTGTAGCCATTTTAAAGTCTGGCCTTTATCAGGCCTGTGATTGCCTAAGTAAATTACTGGTGATTATAATGAACAGAAGATCCACAGACTGGGAAAGATCAAAGTGTGGGCTTTACCTGTTACCTCACCTTTATAGTGCAAGAGGAACCATTATGAGACTGAGGTTTTACCACAATGTAAATTGTTGGTTTGGGTGTCCCAAAAATGCATGTCTGGAGGCAGCCAGGTGGTTAGTGCTGCTCTGCAAGCAGCTGCAGTGAGTGCTACATGGAGCTGAGATGACTGAAATGAGCAGGAATTTGGGTTAGGAGTGTGGCTGTGACAGAGAGGATCTATGGCTCGAGGTTTCCCATCCCTCCGCCCGAGGATCATGACTCACTGGGTCAAGGAAGAGGTCGTAGAAAGGAAAAGGGCAACAAAGGGACAAAGAGAAGAAGAAACCCTTTGCCCTTGCTTCCTATCTCCCCCAATGTTTTACCTCGGCAGTTTGAGAAATGTATCTTTTTTACCTCTTTCCTCAAGCCTGGCGAATTTTAAACGCTACCCATGTGCTGCCTTCATACCTTCTTTTACTCTCATAGAATCACAGAATCATTAAGGTTGGAAAAGACCTCGAGGATCATCAAGTCCAGCCATCAACCCAACACCACCTAACTCACTAAACCATGTCCCTAAGCACCACATCTACATGTTTCTTGAACACCTCCAGGGATGGTGACTCCACCACTTCCCTGGGCAGCCTGTTCCAATGCCTGATCACTCTTAAATTCTTAAATTAAACTCTCCTACTTCTGTTCATCACAAGTGCTTGCCCTCACCAGACTCGGGGTACATTTGTATTGCAGGTGCTGGCAGAGGAGGACAGCTGCCTTCAGCACACCCTTGTTTCAACCCCGTGCTGCCCTTCACCGGGTCCTCACCCCCTGCATGACCCCATCCCTTTGCTGGTGGTCTCATGAGGGTCTGAGTGGCACATCCCTGACTTTGGGGCCAAAATACACCATGGACATTGTGAAGGGTTCTGCCTTTTGTTTAATTTCTGTTCTCTGAATAAGCAAGAAGCTTTACAATCCAGTGCTGCAGCACAGATACTTAGTTTGTAAACTCCAGCCTTATGTTTGTACAGCCCATGAGGAGGTCCAACCCATAACACTAACCATATCGAAACCCATGTGGGTGTTGTAAAATGTGTCTGCATGCAAAATGAGGATACTGGAGCTGTAGAAACTGTTATATCGCTTTGGGAGATGAGTTGGGCAGCTTGCGCAGCTCCTTGTGTGATGAGCAGAGAGAAGTCTCTACACAGATGTCAGGAGGGTCTGAAGCCTGAGTTCAACCAGATGAAGCTAAGAAGGATGCAGCAACATATGACAGCAGGGCACTGCAAAAGCACTGCTCGTAAATGCACACCGGGTGGTTTTTACGCTTTCTCACAGCTGCCGGCTCATTTAGGTATATGGCTTCATCCTGCTCTATTGAATCAAGTCTTCACTTTTCCTTTTGCCAAGAAGACAAGCTCAGCATTGTTTTTTTCCTCAGACATGCTATCCAGCTGTCTTTCTGGTTACTTAACGTAGTCTCATTTCCACAGTCACTCCATTTAGCAAGGAAGTGTCACCCCCATTTTACAGGTGTGAATGTGAGGCACAGAGTATGCTGAAACACACCACCAAGCAAGGAGCTTTCTTCTGTTTCACCAGCTCTCTTCAATCTGTTAGATTGCTCTTCCTAAAAGGAAAAGTGGATGCCGAACTTCAGAGGCAGTGGGTGCAGGAGAGAGTAAGAAAAAGGAAGAAGAAAGGAAGCTGTGGTATTGACTGAATGCTGATTGCTTGCCATGCTTTGCTGTGCATTAGCTTGTATTTAGAGGAAGCTACTGAGGCTGTCAGTCTGGACTGCCAGAAAGTGATGGGGAAAAGTGCATTATAATCTACAGGGGAAAAAACCTCAGTCAGAAGGGCACTGATGGAATCACCCCAAGTGAACACATGCGGTTCACTCCGCACCCCCCCCCTCCCCCAGTTTACACTGTAAATGGATGCAAGACTCATTTTCCCATGCACATCCCTTCAGCAGGGACTGTGAGCCGAGGAAGGAGGGACTTGCTCTCCTCTCTCTGCCTTTTGCAGCTTTTTCCTTTACCTTTCTTCCTCTCCCAGTTTATGCAACTAGGTCCTGCTGCATCCTCACCTTACTAAAGGGGTAGAGCCTCCTCTGCCCTTTCAGCTGCTGGTTAAGCCTTCAGTTTTAGGGGGTACATTGTGCTGTAGCCTGGTCTACGACATAGCCAGCTATAGATTTGCCTCCAGCAGAGAAGAGTATTTTAGCTGCTGGGTTTGCAAAAGGAATGCACAGTGAGGAGAGTGTCAGCAGCTCCTCCGGTTGCTGCTGAAAGATGAACTAGCTGGCCCCAACACATCAGATGCCAAGACTGTGGGGAGGAGCTGGGAGAGATGAAAGAAAGAGATTAAAAAGTGGGAGGGAAGATTTTCTGTTTCTGTGGAAACCAGGACTTTACTCAAACTCAGGTTTGTGCATCCCTGACCCCAAGGTGACCTGCTGACCTCTCCTCCCAGCCTGACTCCAGCCCAGCTGTTTCTCCTGAAGGAAAGGGGCCAGACTCTCTTCCCACTCTCTGCTTGACAATGTGTCCAGGCAGACTCCTTCCTGCCAGAGTAAACACAATTAAAAGAGCATCATGCACAGGGTTTGGGCCAGTTAATAACAAAAACATCAATGGGATAGGTGCCCTAGAAAGCCCCAGTGTGACGATGCCATCATAACAAGTAACTGCACATGTGCTACTCTGTCAGGTTTGCTGACTGCGTAGGTAAGAATTGTTTGATGTTGCTTGTTTTCTACACACATGGAAAAAACTCTAAAATAAAGAAGCAACTCATGAGGTGATTAAACCAGATTGCAAAGGATGTTCGCTAATCACTTTCCTCGTCAAAAGGCCCTAGTAAAAAAAGTTGCAGCAGCATGCAGCAGGAAGGCTAAACCAGCACAGACTAGCAAAGAATTGAGAAAGGTAAGGCTAGCTCCTGACAGGAAGAATTTATTTGAGAGAAAGAAGCAATATTTGAAAAGCAGTAGAGAAATAATCTAGTCCACAGTCAGGACAAAGAAACTACAAGTGTGTGTGTTTGTATTAGGAAGGAACAGTGGTTCCATTGCTAAACTTCTTCCTCAGGCAAGAGATCAAAGAATATTACACCCATAAGAAGAATTTCTACAATGCCTCACTAATTAAATAGCAGTTAGTTCATGTAACATTGAAATAAAAAAACATGTAAACAAACCTTGAGACTGGGTTGAATATTTTCCATGCAGACATGAGCCTGAACAAACTCTGTCTTGCACTGTGCCTGAATTTTGGAGAGGTTTGAATCCAGAGACTGATCCAATTTTTGTGCTCCAGACGGATCTCCACTTAATATTAACGAAAGTCAAATCCTTAGCAAGGCTAATACAGTAACTTGAAGGAAAATGCAGAGCACAACCAGTGACTGACAAAATATAAAATGAGTCCAACTTCACTGATGTTTCCAAACTAAAAATGGGACTGATTGGTGTCACATACTTTGATGCAAGTAAGTGTATACATTCAGTAATTTTTAAGCTCCTGTAGGTAAGGAATGAGCACTACAGTAACAAAACTATAGTGGCACCTTCCAGTATGACTGGGAAGACTCCCAGGTAAAGCAGCAGCAGAGACCAGCAGCATCCTTCTTTCACCCTCCCCTCTGAGTGAATTTACATCCAAGACAGTGGATTGGTGCTGCAACGTATGTGGTGCTGGGCTGGTTAGAAAGCGACAGAGTAATAACGAGAGCTTACCACAGCTTTTTGTAGCTTACCACTGCTGAAAATCTATGACCCCTGACTCTGTGACACTTACAAATCTCTTCATTCTGACAGAGGCAGAGCCTGGGTTTTGAAGGGGCTATCACTGCAGCCGTGTATGTTCACTTCACCTGAATATAACAAATATACCTAAAAACAGGCAGCTGGGAATTTCTTGTCTCTTTTCCATTGTGAGTCTGTAGTGGGAACTTAGAGCATCTTTGCTTGGCATTACCAGTTTCTTCTAGTTGATTTAAGGATTACCTGCAATGCCTCTGTCCATCAGAGACCCCGCTGGCAACACTGTGTTTCCCCTCCTTCATGGCAGAGATCTCTCTTCTCCCAAATCAGCTTCTGCTTTGTGGATGCCAGTGTTGCTCTGGCAATGCCTGCTCCAGTACATGCAGCAAGGCCAGGGAAAAGGCTTAAGCATCGGCCCACCGCTTCCTCTACCATTTGGCTGTCAGCAGGCTTCTGGGAGCAGCACTGGTGGCTGCCTCCTAGCCCACTCCTGGGCCTTGCTTGGGCATGGTTTGCTAGGACCAAGAACCATTTTCTGACAGCAGAAGTAGCCCTGTAACCTCTCATCCCTCCCAGTCACCGCCCCTTCCCCATATTTGAGGACCATCCCACCTCATCCCCAATTCCCTTCCTGCTTACTTGAGTCTGCACATGTACACACAGTGTATTACCACATCCCGTTGCTATTCCTGTTTTTCCCTTTGAATCATAACCCTGGAGCCCTGCATCTCTAGACAGCCAAGTTTCTCTCAGAAAAAAAGATTTACAAAATGAGAATTTCCTTCTCAATTGCTCATCCACTTAGTCCCCACCTGCACTCCTAATCCTACTGGTGACATCAGAAGGAATGGGCAGACGTGAATTTTGAGTAAAAGGCAAAAATGATTGGTCTCATATTCATTTCATACACCTACAGCCATCTGCTCATAAAAGAGAGGAGATTTAAAAAAAAAAAAAAAATGACACTAGCCAAAAGCCCCACAGAACCAGGAATATGACAGAACCACAGTATTTCTAAAGTGAACATGTCTGAGTTTCCCGTAACAACAAACTGGATGCACAGTTCAAGTAGACTCTGGATGTGGTAACCGGGACCTGGAACAAGCAGCCAAATGTTCAGCACAGACGTGGCCTCTCGCCAAGGGCAGGGTGGGGGATTCACAGTGATACCTTCTCCTTCCAAAGGCAGAGCTCCAGGAGAGCACATCTCCCTCCCAGGGAGCCAGGGTGGCCACAGAGCTGGCCTGGCTTCACAGGCAGCCTGAAAAATCCTCCCATCCTTTAGGTTTCCCCCAAAAGGACATTCCTTTCCCATCTCACCTGTGCCAAGTGCTTCCCTCTCAGGGCAGCTCAGAGCTCCGCTACCTACCACAGACATCCCCAGATGGCTCTTCTGCAAACAGCTACTTCTAACCAGCTTAACTTGCCCAGACTTTTGCTTCTCTGCAAAAGGACATCGCTCTTAATTACATGTTTGAAAAGTCCTTGCACACACACACATTCACATGTAAACACATTCGCACATTCACACACACAGAGGGGTACCAGCCATACCCTGAGGACAAGTATATTCATCATCAGCTAAAAACATAACTCCATTGCATCCCCTCATTTTATGAATAAAAACAGCAGAAAAATGTCTTGAGAGGAGAAGCCACAGGGCTGTTATAGCTTTAACAGACTCAGAGTGCTTATCTCAAGCTGAGAGAGTGATTTCATGGCAATAATTTGTTTAAAGTGTTGCTGATTGCTTCCTATTTCTTCCTAGCAAATGACTTTTACACCTTTCTACTGTTGTTTTTATATGAGCTGCTATGGCAATTACTCTGTGGGAGGCTGTGTAAACATCACACAGACCCTTTTATCTGACTACTAAGGGCCATAGAAGACACTCCTGAGACCTGATAAAAAGTATTTTCATGCGTTTTTCCCCTTGGTTGAAAAAAATATTGTTAGTAAGTTGCTACCAGAGTTTTCTCTATTCTCACAGAATGCATTCAAAGTGTACTTCCAACAGAGACTGTCTGATCCCTGTAAGTAACCTCTTTGAAGGGAACTTCAAGAAAGTAATAAATAAAATTACTGAGAGTAGCTGGAGGCAAGGAATTGCCCCTTTTCTGCTAAAAGGAGAATTTCTCCGATAGAATTGTTTCAAATCAAGTTTAGTCCTTCAGAAGAACCGGGGATACACAGTGATTAGGGCTAATCAGCAGAATCTCTTCCTGGTTCATCCTTTTACTCTCAAGTGCCAGCGCAGGGTGTCAGCTATCTGTTTCTCCTATCCCTGCTAGGAACAGGTTGATGCGACGGTGTTTTAGAATGTGACCAAGGCTCTTTATGTGTTTGGCTGGGGCTCCACCCCAAGGATTTGGGTTGACCCATGAAAGTTTTCTGCTTTATCCCATCTTCAATGTTTCTGCATTCTCCACTCTGCATCTCTCAGAGATCTGAGCCCTGTCAGATCACTTGTGAAGCCCCAGCATCATCACACAACCACATCTCTGTCAGATTAAGCAGAGCACACCCTATGGAGTCTATGCCAATTTTAGACTTTTCTCTGCCAGTTTTTTTCTGGCTTTAAAATGACTTAAAATAGCTGAAACAGCACAAAGTTAGAGCAGCACAGGAGAATAATACAAGATCTGTCATAAAGGTACAAAGGTACAAAGTCAGGTTGTCAATGTTTTTTTAGCACATGATGTGAGTTCATTCGTGATCAGTGTTTCGTGAGTGCAGTTGGGTTTTTTTCTTATCAAGCAGTGTTTACTCAGTGAAATCATTACATTATGCAATGAAGAGTGAGGAAGATACTCTGATGGCAACTAGTAGCAAGAGACTGACAGAGCATTAAACCTTACAGGATGATTAACTCAATGATTAACTATTGTAGCTAAAATTGTGAGGCAGGTTCCATTTTAATCCTTGATTTTTCAGTTGTTTGGGAGATTTTGTAGTTTAACTATGACTTATATAAAAAGAATTATTAAACTTGTAGATGATCACCAGCATATTATCTTCCTTTCTATGAGTTAATACAACATAGTCTAAGATAAGTATAGAATCATAGAATCATAGATTCATAGAATGGTTTGGGTTGGAAGGGACCTTAAATATCATCTAGTTCCACCCCCCCTGCCATGGGCAGGAACATCTTCCACTAGACCAGGTTGCTCAAAGCCTCATCCAACCTGGCCTTGAATACCTCCAGGGATGGGGCATCCACAACTTCTCTGGGCAGCCTGTTCCAGTGCCTCACCACCCTCACAGTGAAAAATTTCTTCCTAATATCTAATCTACATCTACCCTCTTTCAGCTTAAGACCATTAGCCCTCGTCCTATCACTACACTCCCTGATAAAGAGTGCCTCCCCATCTCTCCTGTAGGCCCCCTTTAAGTACTGGAAGGCTGCTATAAGGTCCTTCTCTTCATGCTAAACAAGCCCCACTCTCTCAGTCTGTCCTTGCATGGGAGGTGCTCCAGCACTTTGACCATCCTTGTGGCCCTCCTCTGGACTTGCTCTAACAGGTCCATGTCCTTCTTATGTTGGGGGCCCCAGAGATGGATGCAGTACTCCAGGTGGGGTCTCACAAGAGCAGAGTAGAGGGGGAGAATCACCTCCCTCGACCTGCTGGCCGCTCTTCTCTTGGTGCAGCCTAAGACACAGTTGGCGGCTCATGTTCAGCTTCTCATCAGCCAACACCCCCAAGTCCTTCTCCTCAGGGCTGCTCTCAAGCCATTCTCTTTCCAGGCTGTATTTGTGCTTGGGATTGCCCCAACCCGTGTGCAGGACCTTGCACTTGGCCTTGTTGAACTTCATGAGGTTGGCATGGGCCCACCTCTCAAGCCTGTCAAGGTCCCTCTGGATGGCATCCCTTCCCTCCAGCATGTTGACCGCACCACACAGCTTGGTGTCATCCACAAACTTGCTGAGGGTACACTCAATCCCACTGTCCATGTCTCCAACAAAGATGTTAAACAACACTGGTCCCAGTACCAACTCCTGCGGAAATAATATGATATTTCTTTTAGCAGTATTCTGTATGAGTGAGATGTTTCAAATGTCTTATGGATGAAAGCAACAGAATGCAAAAGGAAAAATTCATGAAACTTTAACCTGTAGGCAAAATGTGGAAAACATTCCTCAGTGATATCATAGATTCTCAGTCGTCATTTTCCGTTTTGTATATAGTTTGTATTATCATCCCATTTCAATATCTCAGAATTCATATTTACTTTGGGACAAAGGTAAATTTGAAAGTAAGAACATCAGGTTATTTCCAAAAGCTGCCATTTCTAGTCACTCTGTCCCAGTGAATGTTGTCAGGGTAGCACTCTTAGATTCATCCGATTGTACTCTTTACCTTTGGTTATAATCAAGAAAAGTTTTCTAAATTGCAGGTCGTGTTAGTCTTCCAGAGCATTTGCTGCCATGCCAATCCCTTTGCTGCTGACCCACCCCTACACAATGACAGCTTCTTATAGTAGCCTCCCACAATAAGTTACAAGTGTCTTTTTTCAGTGTTTAAAATGTGTCATCAATACTAGCAGAGAACAGGACTCCAGTAGATACTCGATCAAACTCATATTCAATAAAGGGAATAAAGGACACTGTGCGTATCCTTACCTATAGATAGAATTCTCTCCTCATTTCTACTTGCACTTCTGGGAAGTGAAGTAACTCCCTAGCTTTAAGAGAAGAGCAGGTACCCATCAATAGGCTATATGACATCTGTTGAAAGATGTGCTGTGTGCAGCAAGATGTCAAACAGAGTGAACGTGAGCTCGTTAGGAAGTTATGAAAGGAACTTCCTTGTTCCTTGGACTGAAGGCCTGTTTCTGGCTCCAGGTGGTAAAAACATTAAAATAAGACCGATTGTGCATTATTCTCACCACTTATTTCACACAAGCACGAACTGGTCTGGTACAAGAACTGTCTGTCAAGTAAGTGAAATGAGATAAGCAGGACTAACACAGTATTATGCACTTAGCATAACAGTTCACTCCCGTAGCTTTATCTAGATGGCTACATAAATTGCTCTTAAGTACTCCAAGTGTTGTTATGTGCATTTTCTTTACAAGCAGGCTTGGTAACATTGTTCATCTCAGCCCTTACGCACCCATGTACACACTCCTTCAGCCCTTTGAAAATGAGAACTGTAACTGTATGAAACAAAAGCTGAAATGGTTATTCACAGCAGTGCTATCTAACTGAAGCAAAAGTCTTCTGAGACCTATTTGCTATATATGTCTGTGGGTATATGAAAATACAATGCAATACCGCCCTCTATTAAATGAACATTCATTTGCCCAACACAAACCAGATAGTGGAAAATCCTGATTCAAGCCTCCAAATTTGTGTAAGAATGTTGCTCAGACCTATTTTTGAAAAAAAAAAAAAAAAAAGGAAAATATTTTACAGTATCTGCTGTTCATTTGCAACCCAAAACAGAGCTAACTATTTCATCACTGGTCCTTAACATTATCAAATTCAATCCTAAAGCATCATGTGGTGTGAATGATGGCACTATTCCATCACAAAAACTTGTTCCAAATAAAAAAATAATATACGCTCTGTCAGTGTCTCACCAAAACTGCTTCCCAAATACAATCCTCTCCAAACCAGTTCATACAAATTAATTATCTGTTTAAGTGGAAGAGGAAGAGTACTTAGAAAAACTCCCATGTCCCTAGCTAGCTTTAGCAATTTAACTGTCATCTAGTGTGGTTTTACAGCTCCTAGAGAGAGAAACGTAGGGCTCCTAATGTTCCTTACCCACCCTGCGTGCCCTTCTGTCTCGCCTTTGTATCAAGGGACCTTAAAGAGAAGATAATCCTCAGGAGGGGTTCTTCTTGGTTGCCTGACCATAGATATGGAGAGATGCTGGAGCCCCCCAGGACACAGAAGTCAGAGAAGGATGCTGGCAGGTGGGACTTGTGCTCTCTGGGCCAGCAGTGGGAGCACCCTGGGTAGCACTGAGCATCAGTGCCCATGGAGGTGATCATCTGCTCATCTCAGGGGCAGCCTAGGGACAACACAGGCAGGAACAAGGGAAAAAAGCCTCAGGTTGCGCCAGGACAGGTTTAGATTGGATATTAGGAAAAATTTCTTGACTGAAAGGGTTATTAAGCATTGGAACAGGCTGCGCAGGGAAGTGGCTGAGTCACCATCCCTGGAGGTACTTAAAAGATGTGTAGATGTGGTGCTTAGGGACACGGTTTAGCAGTTGACTTGGCAGTGTTAGGTTAACAGTTGGACTCGATGGTCTTAGAGGTCGTTTCCAACTAAAATAATTCTATGATTCTATGACACTTCCTATGAGGCAGTAAGGAAGGGTTAGGCTGTACAGACACAGGCTATGCCATGCCACTTACTTCCAAGGGCAGAGAGCAGCCCCTGGTCCATTTTATTTACTGTTGTAGGTGTAACCCTCAGCTTCAACGGTGTCGTTTCTTGAAGAACTGCACAATCTATCCAAAGGGAGTGAAAGAATAGATACCAAATCATACCTTACTCTAATACATTAATATTAGCACTGCTTACTATGAAACAAATATCCAGATGTAAATTCTCCAGCCTTCTCCAGTCACATCTGAATAATCACAAAGATCCAAAAAAAAAAAAAAAAAAAAGTAAACAAAGCAACACAAATGGAATTAAAATTTGTCTAACATTTCTGTCTAAGCTTTTTCTCTCACTTCTCCAAGACGTTTAGGATTTTCTTTTGCCCAGCTCTATCTGTTGCTTCAGAAGCTCTGAGGATTCATGGGAAGATAACCCCTGAGAAGTTATTTCCCCCAGGGATCTCCTCACCACTGCACCCAGCCTGCCTCAGCTGCCATCCACCTCGCATCCTAAGCCAGTTTGGGTTAACAGAGCTGGCTGGGAGCAGCCAGAGAGTGGCCACATCATCTGTCCTGCCATCCCTGCAAGAAGGGAAGTCTCTTCTAACCTAAGAGCAGCCACAGGGAATGCTCATGGGACTTGGGCTCCTAAATCACCGCTGTGAAAACTTGACCCCAAGTCTGGAATGTGCTGTGTAGCCACTCACTGCAATGTGAGGAGACTTGGATTTTTGTGTTCTTAGTGGTTTGACTTTAGTTCCTTGATAAAACAAACATTTTAACAAGTTTGTCTCTAGAAGACTTTGAATTTATTATCCTGCTAATGTTTGTTCCTAAAATGGGGTGTTGCAGGAAACACTTAATATTTATAATTCCTTTTATATCTGGGAACATACAAATGTCATGCCTGTAATTCTATTCTTTAGAGTAATTGTAAATCATTACTTTTTTTTCACACTTCCATTTCTATAGTACTGACCAGATAGCAATGGCTATAACCCACAATTTACAAGGTATATGGTGAACTGTAGATGACAACCAGTAGAGCCAGCCACATTACTCCTCATGTGTCCTTCTAGTCTACATTCCTCTTCCATTTGAAAATAAGAAGCTGTCATAATTTTTTAATAGATTATTTTGTTAGATCTGCTCAAATGATGCAGTGATTGCATACAGTCTGTGAACACTTTCCACCAAGACTCCAGGAACTATATGGTCTCTAAAGTAGCCATTCTAAGAGACACTTGTCCTGTTTTCTATTTCTACAGAAAAACTACAAATCTGAGAATATAAGAAGCAGTAACAAATTATTTTCTTGTTTTCTTTTATATTCAGTGTAACAAATTCTCAAATCTAAAAGCAGCTGCTGTAACATTTTGTACCTCTTTCTACTAGGCTACTTTTCAATTTACTTACTTCAATGGAAGACTTTGTTTTCAGTTTAATAATAGAAATTTGTTATGTGTTATGTGTTATATATACATTTATTTCCTATTGTGTAAAAATTTTTATAAGTAAAGGTTATTGTCTTAGAGTAGCCATCTTCCTCCTGGAAAGATTTATGAGACTACATATTTCTCATCCCTGTAGGCAAAATTATAATTTCTCTGTCATCTTCAGTCACCTGATTTCTCACCACATGAATGTTCAGTACAACTGTCAAAATAGGAGTATTTTCCATATTTCTGTGTTTACTTATATCCTCTTCTCCCAGTTTTCTCAGGAATGTAAAATCATCCTATAAATCTTTGTCTACTGAGTGTTTTAAAAGTCATTATATGCAATTAAAATGGACCACAGGAAAATGAGAGGTAACTGTTGCACAGAATGACCAAGTCAGTGGCATTCCCTAGGGGATCAATGCTTCATTTTGATTTAGGAAAAGAAAATGTAGCAAACTATTCAATCCACTTATCAATCAAAATGACAACACGATCCTCACCTTTATGTAAATCAAGAAACTCCCTAATTTTATAGTCAGTGCTGTTCCCCATATCAGAAGTGTTTATCAGTTGAGAGAAATGTTTTCTTTCAAAGGCACAAACTGTAGAAGACTCAGACAACTTGGCAGTGTGTCTGGCAGCAGAAAGCATAAGACCTGTTGTTCTTAAATCTCTTTGAAATATGAATGAAATACAGCAGAAAATTAGAAAACAGACTGACTTCACTCATCATCAGTGTTTTCATATAACCAAGCAACAGTCGAAGTGTGAATTCCACTCCTGGAAGGAAATACTGGCTACCAGTATGTTGCCTTGAGGCTGTTCCACTGTCAGAGAAATGCAAAGCTCCCACAATTGCAATGATGCAAGGTCACAGTGAGTGAAGTTACGGAGAAGAGACAAAGAAACTAGCTCTTAACTAAAAGAGATGAGATGGGAATAAAGAAACAAAGAGCAAGTGAAGATTTCTCTGTTATGAGTACAAACTACACAGGTGCCTTATTCACCTTTCTTCGTAGGAAAGAAGAGGCGAAGGGTGAGCTGGGAGGGTTGGAAACTGCATGTAAACAGCAAATGAGTTTTTGCTTATAGACAGCTTTGGCCAATGGTCGACCAACACAATGACTTTTATGTTATCATTCCAGTCAGGTCAGATTGACTCTTGGGCTGCTCTAAATTATGTCAGAAGCTGGAGCCTGTAGGCTTAGAGAAGCAGTAACTTTCTACAAAGCATCCTGCCTCCGTGTTTGCTTTTTACTCCTTCAGCAATCCAGCTCATTCTATACAAGCTTTTTTGTCTGCTCCTACAGTGCCTCTGACATGTTCAAGCAGGAGATGACAGCCATCACAGCAGCATGTGCCATTTTGTGATGGAATTCGTGTTCACAGACCTCAGCAATTATATTATAGGCCATCATCTGTTCAGTGTTTAATTTGCAAAACATTGTTCAAATGCACAGACATATTACATGACTCATACCACAAGATACAGCAACTTTAGCATCCTACAGTAAGAGCTCCTCTGAGACGGTCCATGACATGTTGCCCAGCTGTCAATAATCTATATTTCACCACTGTCCATCCTGATTTCTTTTGTAGCTTTTTCATTCTGTGTCTTATATTTTTGGCAACCTAGGCCAGTAACATATTACTGAACCTTACGTTCAAACGAGCCTTCGGTGTCCTGTCCTTAAATCCGGATAGAACTGATTGGCAATACAGTGCCAGTTACCCTGCCCTGCTGTTGTGCAGCTGGTGGAGAACAGGAAAGTTAAACTCTAGCAGGATAACACTGAGCTTTCGTTGCCGGAGTTTATCAGAGGCACCAGTTTTTGAAGTGTAAGAGTCAGCCTCCCACAGAAATGAGTGCTTTCCAAAAATATTTATATGCTAGTATTACCTTTTCAAAAGTGTTAATAACAAGTTACTTCTTGCAGGACCTTCACCATACACTTTGTCTATGTTTCTGATTGCACAGCTCTGTTAATCAAATTTGTGCAACTAATGTTCCTGATCTACTACCCAAATGTGCCCTAGAGAGTTCATATGATCTTTTGTAAGCCTGATAGTATATTCCTTAAATTATTCCTTAAATTAGTTTGCCTTGCAGTGGAAAAGATTAAGGCCCTGTGGACCCTTGAGTATGTACTTCTAGGTCTTTGCCAGAAGACATATCTCTTATCTCTCTTGCAGAGAAAGCTTCTCTCATTTTGTGTCACTAGAGGTAATACTTCAAAGCTACCTGCTACAAATTGAATGACAGCAAATTGAATAGTATTTAGTTCATGACAGCCCTGTTATTGGCTCCAGGGAGGAGAACAAATTCTGATAGAATCATGGTGCAGCTTTTCTTTGTGCTAAATCTGGATTCGCCTCAAAGGATGTACTGATTCAGTTACTTCCACTATTATCACTTCTGGCATAATGTGCAACAGGTTGTGTATCCAAGAATGCTTAGTGCTTTATCTCTGCATTGAATTTTAAGTTTTCATGGAGGTGCAACATATGAGCAGTTACAGGTATTTTCTATGGTCAACAAGTTATAGAGAGCTAACCATATAATGTGGTGCTTTCTGGAACCGATTCTCCCCTGCAGGATACCTGCAGTATTTTAAAGAAACATTTCACCAAAGTTACATTAGCATAAAAAGATGCAAAAGAAAAGTGAGTATTTGACTGTATTTTTGCATAAGGCTCCTCATTATCTGGTTCATTTGCATCTTAATATGTAAGTCTTCTGGGGAAGAATAAATACTTATATGTCGTGTTCCTTTTTTTTTTTTTTTTTCTCAGAGTGTCTCTAAAAGTCTCTGGCACAGTCCTATTCATGTGAACCTGTATGCAGGCACTTTGGAGAAAACAATGCCCCCAAAACAAAACAAAACATAACACTCAGACGAAAACCTGCTTTCTCTCCCTCCATGACTTGGAAAGCAGAAGAATTTATCCCAAATATAAAGCAGTCAAAAACAAATATATAGTCTTAATTAAGTATCTGTGCTGTGTGGTTTACAAATTTACCAACTGTAGAAGCTGCAAACATCCACTGGAGAAAGAAATAAAATGCATCTTAAACCATATTTATAGCTACCACAGAGTAAGCAAATTACTTTGTGAAGGTCGATACCTACTTCTGTACTATTCATTACAGCTTCCTGTAGATTTCTCTTTTAAATTATTTTTAAGATGAGAATTTACTGTTTGTGATTAACATCAAAATTTCATCTCTTTCACCAGGATGTCCCTTGCTTCTGGCCACTCTACTGGAAAGCCAACCCATCTTAATTTTAACAACTCAGGTAACAAACCAAGAGTCCTAGGGTTGTCTTACTTGATAGCCTATCATGAAACAATGCTCATCTTGCAAGGATTAATAGTATTAACTCTTAACCCCGAGCATCTAATTAAATTTTCCAATAAACAGATAACATTCAAGACTCTATCTTATCTTCCTTTGAGGTATCCATTATTATGAAAGGGTCCCAGATTTCCTTAATATATTTACTGTTCCAAAAGATATTTATTATTTCTTAGGAAAGCACAAATTTCATTGTACAAATTTTTTCAGCACAAAACACTAGTAACGTATTAGAAAGCCTTTTGGAAATTTTTTGCTCTAAAATATTTTGTGTCAGCCTGGATGTGAAAGCTGAAGTGAGTAGATCTTGTTCTGTTACTGATATGCCACAGTGACCCAAGAGTACTTGTTGTAAAAGTGCCTCAAAGTCTCTACTTCTGGGCTCTCCATGGGGGTAGGTGGGAGGACTTCAGGAGGACACTGCAGCCAAAATAGTTATTTGGTGATATTGTAGACTGAAAAACAGAAAGTTTGTAAATTGAACCAGAACATTTTACCTGTTGATCCATTTATGTTTAATCTATTTCTGTTCACTAGTAGCGAAAAAAAAAAAAAAAAAAAGTGGTTTTGTCCTTTTACTTTTGATTTTTATATTAGATTTTCATTATTAAATTGACTCTAATGCCTATGTTTAGTATAAGGAATTAAACAAAAATCAATATGTTTAAGATCATATGAGATTAGACGAGGTGAGAGAACAGCCCCAGGCTTAAAAGTTATTTATTCTCATTTAGTACCCTGTTTCCTTCACAGGTTTACCTTATATATGTACAGAATAGCTTTACTCTTAAATATTTTCACACTTCTATAGTTCTGTGTTGGCACACAGTTTTTTATTCAGCATTATATGAGAGATTCTGCTGTGCGATTGCAAGGTATGTATCCTCATAGATGTAGTTTTGTCCATCAAGGTGACATACCACATGTGGAAAGTAAAGCAGTTTTAACAAGAGGGAGGTTTTTTTCTAATCCCAGTCAGTAACACATCACATACTCAATATAAACTAGCTGTTCCCTTTCAGAACCCCCAAAAAAGCTGTCAATTCAATATTAAGAATGAATAAAAAGCAATAAAAAAGAAAGCACACAAATCCTCCACAAATGTTTACAGTTTATGGGTGTGCTGGGGTATTTTTGCCTGTTAATCGCATATGCTCCTTTACAACGGGCCTTATTAGACTGACACCTACTACCATGGTTCCCACTGAGCCAGGGCAAACGTCAAACAGGGGCCATGGGGTGGATCTTTCTCTTGTCCCGTCCAGCACTGGATGACTTGCAGTGCTTCATAACTTACCTTCATACCTTGGCATGTTCGGACACCCCAGTCATTTGTCCTAATTTTTCAGTCCTAATGCTGGCCCTGGCTTCATGCAGCATATTTTGGGTTATTCAAAAAAAAGAGCTTTCTAGTGCCAAGGCTACTTTCAAGACAGCTAGTTGTGGAAACTTTCACTGAAAACCTAGCCACCTGCAAACACACTGTCTTGTTACTAGCTTTCAGGCTCTTCCTGATGCATTTTATGTCCCTTCCTGCAAAGGCTTTTAAGACTTTCCATGCTTCACCCTCATGGTTTCTTAAGGCTCTCTTCAAAAGGAAAAGGTATAGGAACTTAATTTAGAATTTAAGATGAAAGCCATGTCTGCTCCAGTGTGCCTGAATCTGGCTTCTTTGAGAAAGCACTGGTAGGATATCCCTTCTAGTCCATTGGGACAGTGAAAAACATAAAAATGGAGCGTGAAGTTTTATTCCATTGCATGCAAGTTCTTATTGCACACTCACTACTGCAATATCTACATGGTGGAATAGTGCATTAAATGTGGTGAGTGTACATCAGTCATCCTGGGCTGCTGCTTCTCTCATCTTCTCCCTGAAGGGACAAGGATCTACAAGGAAGAGTCTTTTTCGACTAGCGTTGGGAAGGCTGGAAAAGCTATCTCTTTAACATACACACTGTGGTGCATGTAAGAGAGGGCAGAACAGAAATGCATTTGGGGCAAAAAAATTGTGACATGCATGATGGCTTTTAGATTTTGGGGAAGTTTCTGATTTGACCTCAGAGAAATGTAATTTTGTCTCATAAAAAATATTTTTTTATACAAACTGTTCTGTTGCATCAGAGGCTTTATCTTACAGCATGAAACTTTTCCTGGGTAAAGCTCACTTTAAACCTCAAAAAATAGCCCCAAACCTTCCATTGGCTTTGAAATGATGTAGAAAATCAGCATAGAGAGATGAGGATGCCCACAGGAGCCGTGGCTGCCAGGGAAATGCACTCAGCACTGGTTAAGGTGCAATGCTGGAACTTCAGGCCCAGCTAAATGGTATTCACATCATCAAGGACAGGCTTCTGAGAGTACAGGAATGGTCCAACACAACGTCCAGAGTGCTGAGCACACATGACAGAAGGCTGTCATGGATGAATATGATGATCCTGACTGAGCCCAAGCACAAAAAGAAAGCGCACAGAGATGCTGGCTGTGCATATAGG
>NW_010110145.1:0-21388 GCF_000699245.1 Pterocles gutturalis | reverse complement strand
GAATGCCAAACAGCAGCTGGAGTTGAAGCTAGCAAGGAAGGTGGAGCACGACAGGAAAAGCTTCCTCCATAAGTACTCTGGCAGCAAGAAGGCGGCTAAGGAGAATGTGGGCTCATTGCTCTGTAGGGTCAGGAACCTAGAGGTAAGGGAAGGTGCACCTCAATGTCTTTTTTACCTCAGTTTTCACTTGTTCCTAGGCCTCTCAGGTCCCTGAGTCTGCTGTAAGAGTCTGTGGGAGTGAGGCCGTACCCACAGGAAACAAGCACAGAGTTAGGACTCACTTAAGCACATGGACATGAACAAGACCTTGGGACCAGCTGGGATACATCCAAGCGTGCTGGAGGAGCTGGCTGATGTCATTGTAAGGGAAGTCTACATAATTTTCAAAAGGTCATGGCACTTGAGGGAGGCTCCTCAGGACTGGAAAAAGGCAACGTCACACTCATCCTTGAGAAGGGCAAGAAGGAAGATGCAGGGAATTGCGGGCTGGTCAGCCTCACCCCAGCCCCTGGGAAGGTGGTGGAGAAGATTGTTTTAGAAACTGTTCCCAAACACATGAAGGACAAGAAGGGGGCTGTGAGCAGTGAACATGGGTTTGCCAAGGGCAACTAACCTACTCTGTTCCCCTTCTAGCTATGAAGCAGAGAGGAAGGAGAAAAGCTATTTGCTTTTTTTTTTCTCTTCATTACAAGCATGCTTATTAGTTGTTTCTCTGCATCACCTGTGCCCCCATAACCACCAGGTTTTGAGGTGTTGATGCTCCAGCAGGACAGCAGTGAGTTAAAGACTCCTGCTGAGCAAAGTTCCTTCTCATTGCTGTCCGCTGTGCCCAAGAAGGCAGGGGGCTGTGCGGTCTGTCTCCTTCCTTCCCAAAAGCTGTGCACTGGTGGGAGAAACAGGGGACGAAGGGAAAGTGAAATGAAAAGATGAGAGAAGAGAGAGAAATGGTGAGAGGAAAAATATGGTAAGAAGAGAAGAGCCTTGTATAACCTTTGGACTTGTTGCAGCCAAGCCACATTTTTTATAGTTGCAAGCTTCCATGTCTTGCTGGGCTGTTCAGAAAAAGCTCCCACAAGAAAGGGATTTTAACTTCTAAAAAAAAAAAAATCTGCTTTCATTATTACGATTTATTGTTACATTCTGATAATTTACAGGATTTCTGACAACATTCCAATTTCCATGGAGCAATAGAAATCCATGTAAGAAATTACTAAAACTAGAAATACAAGTAAGAAATTAATAAAACACTTGCTGTTTCACCTTTTGTTTCCTTTAATAAAAGAGGTAATTGGTATCTTTCAGTTAAAGATCTTCCACCCAATTCCTGTGTAGGAGAGCACACATCAGCAGCACCTCTGTGTGAGACTGATGCATTCATTGAAACTCCCAAAGCAGGCACACTGAACAGACACTGCAGACCTTCAAGCCTGCTTAGGAGGCTTGCAGTGAACGTGCATTTCAATACTGTCTGCTACATCAGTTAAAGGGAAAAGGCCTGATCCTATTGGGGAAAAAAACAAAAAACCAAAACAAAACAAAAAAAAACACCTGCCTCTATTTCAAGTTGTGAAACACTATGTAAAGAAAGACAAGAGTGCCAGACTAAAAATGGTAACTTTAAAATAGTTCTTCTGTACTTGTAATCTGAGGACCTGTAGCCTACAGAAAGCCACTAACATGCAGAAAAAAATGCTTATACCTCAACACTTCTGTGACACAACCTCTCAAAATCAACCTCTTGTCCTCTCCTTTAGTCCTGTCCTTTCTCTATAACATCTACTATTTTGTTCAGAAATAAAAGCAAAACAATGCTGGGTTTTGTTTCCTCCCTCTCCTTTTTTTTTTTTTTTATTTTGGGCTAAAAGATTGAGAAAATTTGATATTTCTTGATCTAGAGCTTTAAGCTCAAGATAGTGAAGCAGGAAGCAATGGGAAGCCCCAGTAAGCACAGATCACCTTATGTAGCCTATGTGTTTGAAGAAAAAAGTGAAGCTGAAGCTCAAGCACAGTATGGCGTGCTCTCCCTGTTTGCTCTATAATATCCCAGATTTATTAACAGTACAAAGACAAAGCAGTACCGTATTATTTATAATGTCATTTCTCAAGAATGCAATGTCCCACCCTCTCCCACTCTCAGCTTTAAACTCATTTGATGAACACCAGTTTTCCAGTAAAGACAACATGGTATTTGGACAGAGTGGTGGAATAAGAAACATGATTCTTTTCATGTTGGACACTTGCATAACATTTCTCAGCATCCAAAGCTGGGTTTATTCAGGATTACAGCAATCCTTATATTATTTATGAAAGATGACAGCATGTCGTGTGATAATGTTCAGGTTAATCATCATGCAACCTATAATAGCCTATGTGGAGGGAAATATGAAATTTTAGATAGCAAAGTGAGATTTTTTAATTAATTTCATCTGTCCAACAGTTGCTTTTTTTTTTCACCCAAGCAGTAAATATCTTCCAACAGATTCACAGAGCAGAGACTTGTCTTACAGCGACAGCTAAGAAAAATGCTTATTAATGCTCTGAGCCTGCCATGCATGTCTGACGCAGCCAGGTTTGTCACGCTGTTGATCTCAGATCTGCGTGAGAAAAACAGATTGCACACAACCCTTCACAGCTTCTCCAGGCCTGCAAAGACTTGCGTGGTCTGTGCTGGAGAACAGTGTTCCTCTCTGGAATAGGAAAGGAGAAAACCCTCAGCCCATCACCATCATCTCCTTATGTATTCCTGCTATCTTCACCAGGGCGGGATAGACATCCTTCCAGGGAGAGATGAGGGATGAGGAAAGAGCAGGGGAAACCACATGTGAGACCTGTTCAGATTAACATTTCCAGAGAGTCTCCATCTGACCCTTTGGGTGCTATTGGTAATGTTAATTGTAGATGATCTTCTAAAGACAGAAATTTGAGGCATATATGGTTTTTATTGCAGTAAACCCATAAATAATTAAATATAAGGTAATAAATGAGCCTGTCAAAACAGGCAGGCATAAAGTTAGACCTGCTGACCTGATCTAACTGCCAAAATTAGCACGCAGGTAAATCTCCATCTGTGAGCTGGCTGCTCAAGGTGTTTAGAGGGCATGTTCTCCATGCCCATGTCAGCTAACCAGAGCAAAGATGCTGCTCAGAGGTGCCCCATGATGGCAGATGGATGTCTCATAGGACAGAGGAGTGTGAAGGTCAGTATTTAATTGCTACCACACATGGGTATGTGCTGTAAGTACAGCCTATCACTGCATTTTTTTTTTTTTCCTAAATACGATAAACTACTTCAGGGAAAGCTGACTCTCTGGTAAAAGCTTTTTCTTGTACACCGTGTTTTACCTACGTGAACTGTATTAATAAAATGTCTCCAGTTGTGTGAAAATTTACACAGAGGCAGGAAGTTAAAGCTATACCCTTAACTCAGAGGCCTGAGCATTTATAAAATGTGACTTTTCCCCCCCTTTCATTTTGCTAAAAAAAAAAAAAAAAAGTAGGAAATTAATCTGCAGCTGACCAAAACACACAAAAATGTTTCACAAAAACCCTGGCAATTTTAGAAGATGAGTGTTGGCCCCACATTGGTGATGTTATTGGAGTTTTTTCTTTAAGCCCAGATATTTAATCTAATTTAATCTAACACATAATAATTTGCCAATTTTTGTCTTTACTAAGCCTTCTTTTTAAAATGGCTATTGGTTTGTTTCCTTTTAAATTGTGTTTCAAGAGTGATTTTTAATAAAATTTCAATAAAAATATATCTCTTTAAAAAATCAATATTTTTCTGGGAAATGAGAAACGGCTCTGAATGGAGACCTTGCAAACTCAGATCAGCCTCAGTGCTTTCTATACTGCTTTCTTCTATTTTGGCTGATTCTCCATTTCATTGAATCTAAAAAAACCCAAACGGTAAAATATGTGTTTGGTGTGTATGCACACATATGCACATGTGAAAACATACACACACACATGCACACACACACATACATGCATTTTTTTGGCTCATGCCAATTTGGAAAAACAAAAGAAGTTGCTAATGCCAGAAAACAGGGATCTCAAATAGGAATAACTGTGTAGCTGCAGCTGGCAGCAGTGCTACCAGGATTTTTCTCTTTCCATCTATTTGTGCTTAACATTCGGGGGCCTTAGAGATGTTGTTGTACTTGGAACCTGTCAGATCAAGATGATGATATCTTGATAATATCTTCCTGCTGTAAGACGAAACATTCACTTTTTTACTGTGCACTTTGATGTGGTTTTGAGAGAATCCTCCACCCTGCAACAATACCAAAGCTAAAACAGCTAACACGCATTTCAGTGTTAAAATTTGTGTTGATGTTTACACACACTTGTCTCCCTCTGTCTCTTTTACATGAGGACAATAAAGAGAAGGCGATATTATCCTTGCATGTACCGATACAACATAAATATTTTGAACTTTATCATGTAGATAAGGAAAAGTGATCCTGTTTCCACCTCCCTTTTTCTATCAAATTTTGCCAACAGCAGCTTCATTTAGCTATTGTCAGGCACACTGAATAAAAAAATGCATATACTCTGAGGGTAGCTTTTGCCCAAGTGATGTTAAAGTCAGGGCAAAAGAGCAGCAGAATGGATGTGGGTACATATAAGGAAGCTGTGAAACTATCTGTGATACAACACATTTCAAGGATCTTGAAATCTTGGTTGCAAGGATCTAATCTTGGTTGTAGGACCTGTGGCTCCAGAAAGGCCTTCAGCCCTGACCTCAAAGCCATTGGGAGACAGGTCTGAGCACCACGTCTCTTGCTTTCCTCCCCTTCCTGCCAGCAGTGGGTGCCTATGGGTGCCGGGCTGTAGTGTGTGCCATGGGGCTGTGTGCCTCTGCATGTTTGCCAAGCGTCCCCACATCCCGGTGCCGATAAATACACCAATAAATCTGCCACCCGCTCACACCGGGCTGCAGGCACCCAACTCCTCCTTGCTCACGTTACGTGCTCCTAATCAGTCTTCCCATAGGAGTCAGACGGCAGCACATTTTTGTGCTGAGTACCTGCCTTAACGGAGGCCTTTTCTTTTAAATTGCAGCCCGCAGCCAGCTGGACAGGGTGGCAAAGGGGCTGTCGGCGCTCTGTAGGGAAGTCTGGGAGGAAGGCAGCCCCGTGCGGAGAATGGCAGGAAAGCCGCTCCGCTTCCCGGTGGCTCTATCTGCCGGGAGGCAGCGCGGCGCCTGGAGCCTGCCTGCCCTTCAGGCGCTCCCTGGGACTTCCGAACCACAGCCGCGGTTCCCGCTGACAGCCAAATATTTCACTCTTGAGACATACTACACTTCCTGATATAGGATGCACTTGCATGTCTCCCGGTGACCTTAAACACTAATAAAAGAGTCATAATATGACCTAGATGGGCCTTGAGAGCCAGGCGAAGTGCGAGTGATTGAAGGGTAGGTTGAATAGGTGGGTGCGCTTGTCTGCTCTTTGTTTTGCAGCTTTCGTGTCGTGTTCCTTTCCTTTTGATTATGTGGAGGAAGATATTTCAAAATACATTCCTCTTGCCCTTTTGCCAGCAGCAAAACTTAGCTCACTATGCTGGGAGAGAAAATCTAAGTGTGCTGACAGTCGGGGCTGACCAGCAGCTCCCGTAGCCTTGCTCTTGTTCCCCCCAAGTGCGTTCTACCAAGGAAAGCAGCAAGGTAGTGCAAACACCAATCCTCCTACACAGTCACTAATTCCCACCGCCTGCACAGGCAAAAAATCATTATGCATGTGCAGCACGGACATTTTAAGGCCACTATGCAGTTGTTAACTCAAACAGAGTTATCCAACTCCTGTCCAAATCACAGACTGAAGAAATGGTGGGGTTCTTGATGTTGTTGGACCAGGTTTTCACCTGCTGACAACAGACTTATCTGCATTCAAAACAGTGGGGGACTTAGCTCGTTCAGTGTAAGGAAACACAGCAGCTATCGTTTGCTGCTTCCTGCCATACGTTGAGTTTTGTACTGCCTTGGCCCTGCAGGCTCAGTGAGAATAACCAGAAAGAGACTAATTTTGGATCATGCTGGCAACCCGGCTATCAACCATAAAATGTGCTCAGACTTGCTAAGTAATGAGTGAATGATGACTTTGTTACCAGCAAAATGGTCAGTGTTACAGAGATCAAATGCAAGTGGAGGAGAAACAAGAGACCACCAGGAAGAGAGGCAGACTTTCTTGTCGACAGAGAACTGTTTTAACTGCTTTAATAGCTCTAGAAATATTTAATTTTACCATGAACCTACATTATTTAGATCTGTTTATTTGTAAAGGGAAGGATAACAGTCTGTCTTCAACTCTATATTACATAAGATCAGCTGACATTTGCTATGATATCACAGACCAAAAAAATGAAGTAACTTGCAGAGAAAATATTGACTTTCTTTGTCTGAAATGAAGCCAGCAGACAGAAGAGGGATGAATATGAAATAAGAGAAAATATTAGAGCAGTCATGCCCCGACTAAATTTAGATACAAGTGGTGTATGACCTAATTCAGGAAAGCTCAAGGAAAAAAATCTTAGGCATTACTATCATTAATATAAAAGCTTTAAGTTGCAGAAACCAATCCTTAGCAAATGAACAATGCAGTGAGACAATTCTCACAACTGATGAAAAGTTAAGTGCACCATGATCTCATCATCCTCCAGTACTTTCACACCATATTCCCACTGATTTTGACAGGAGCTATGCACACGTTTTGGAGGGAGATTTTTAGTTGCAAAGAGAAACAAGAGGCACAACTTGTACACATGGCAATTCTTAATGCTCGCTGTCACTGCACAACCCAGGAACTCAAAACATTGTAGATCCGCTCTCAGCTAAGACCCTAATCACGTAACCTCAGATCTGACATGCCCTTGGAGTATCAGTCTTTTCCCAGGATCTGAATGACAAGGGCAATTAATCAGGGCTGGGTCCACTGTAGCAAACAATGTGACACCAATGCAAAGTTGGTGAGAAGTCCACACCAGATCTTTTTCCTGCATCAACTTTTTTCTTGACAGTGTTGCTCATTTACCACCTAATTTTTTAAAATAAATGTAGGGTTTTAAAACTGTTGGTATGATACGTTTCTCAGTTTGATTCAACCCAATAGACTTTAACTGCAATTTCTACAAAATGCTATTGACTTGTTCCACTTCTGTAAAAGAGAACAAAGCAATGATGACTGTCTTTGAATATTTATGTTTGTCCCAGAGACCTCTCCAAAATTTCCTCAGTACATTGAGAACATTCCTCTGTATAACTCTTCTAGGGTCTGATATGTCCAATTTGTTATTTTAGTTCGCCATCATGGCTACAGAAAATGTTCTCCTGACAATTTCACAAATTCTTAATTTTTAATCTAATACATCTAAATAACAATTAATTATCTCCTCCTGATCCCAGAGTTGGAGGGGCTGAAATGCTGTCTCCTATGTGTTGTAGGGTTTCAGGATGGCAGACGTTTTGAGTTTTGAACACTGATCTTTCTTTAATATTTACACAAATTGATTCATTACACTACATCCTAACTAACTCTTGAGATTACACTTGTGTTCAGAAATCATGTCAGATCAAAAACTGTGTGTTGAGAATCTGATTCATTCAGTGTCTGACCTGTACATAGTAAAATCACACTTAAAAGACTTTGGAGGCCTTGACACTTCTTATAGAGAATCCTGGATTTTTATGTTATTTCTGGATTTTTATGGCATCTTATAAAGCAATACTTCTGTCTTCTGTTATGTCTTACCAGACAAGCAGGGTTGTCCAACATTCCCCTCCAACACTCTAAGCCTCTCCACTCTTTACTTCTCCTCTCTGGCCTTTTGTCTGCTCTCTGTCAGGCACTTCTACACAGCATTTCAGTTTCTTTAAACACACCACTACCGGAGCCTCAGCTGATCTCAATATGTATGTCACACAAGAAAAAAAAAAAAAAAAAAAAAAGGCAGTCTGAAATACCATTTGCTTTTTACTGTCTAAATTGCACCATAAGTTCACCTCATGTCATGTGCATGTTTCCATTCTCCTCCACATCAATTTTCCCATGGAAACTCGCACCAGCGTCATATAGGACAGTAACTCCCTGCATCTGGGCTGCCCATGCGTGAGAGCAGGAGGAGGAGGGGGTTGCTGGGAAGGTAAGTTGACAGACAGACAAACGGCCTGTGGCTCTTCGGCACATGTGTTTCTCAAGCTCCAGTTGTGAGTTGTCATGTTTACATTTCAAACCACTCACAGATTGCAGTGGGTGCAAACAGGCGTCTTCAATCATTCGTGTGGCCTCTTCTCCATAAATAAAACATTAAGAAAGAAAGATGCCTTCTAGCATGTTTACTGACAGGTTTTATCCCATATTGCTGCACTTGAGCCAAGTAACTACGAGAAACACCTTGGCTGTCGTGGAAATAAGAAGTAATGACCAATAGCCGAGACAACGGTCAAGTAGATGCACCCCCCCTGGGGCCAGAAGAAAGAGCCCCAGTGAAGGGACAGCTCTGCATCAAGGGGGAGGCCAGGGTCTGTCTGGCATGCAGGCACAGTTCAGTAGTTCATCGTGGACTTGCTGTCACCCCAAAACAGGGAGCCAGTGGCCACATCAGCCCCAGTTGCCCTGGAGGTGGGGTGGAATCCAGTGGTATCTCTGGCTGCGGCGAGCACTCCCACCAGTTTTGCACAACAGTTTAGCCCCCATGACATCTGTCACGTCCAGTTCCTACGTACCCCAGTGAAACTCCAAATTGGTGCCAAGACAGCTTCTTTCGGGCCACAATGTACATTTATTTGTTCAGTCAGACATTTGTCCATGATGGTAATTCATCACAAAAGAAAACCCAAGTGCAGCAGTTATGTCCTATGTGAATCTCATGTAGATATAGAAATAGCTTTGATCTATGTAGATTTAAGGTGATGTTTTTTAAAGTACCTATTTTTCAAATTGACTTTAGGGCCTGCTTCCCTCCAGCTTTCAGTGAGGCTAATGGCTTGTCCAAGCTGTCAGTCACAGCACTTCACACAAGGTTGGGCTTCACACTTCTTGATTCATAGACATCACTCCCACAATGGACATTCCTGTTTGGCGTACCGCAGCATAGACACAAACACGCGGCCATGGACCCTGGGTAGGGCACAACACGACTTCTATGTCTTTGCCCAGCTCACAGGTGAAAACAAGCATTTCAGTTTGTGCTGGGCAAATTAGCAGAGTGCAGGGAGAGGTTTTGCCAGTCCCCTTTAAGTGCTGAAGATTTCTAAACTATTTTAAAATAATTTGATAGGCAAATAAACTAATGAGAACAGAGAAAATTCCTACATTTGGGAAGACCAGTCTCTTGCAATAATCTGTGGACAGAGTAGTTCAACGATATTTAGTTTTCTTTTTAACTTTTCTTTAAGAGTTGTGTTCATTCTGCCTTCAAGAACTGGTGCCCCTGCTTAATCACGTTTATAATAAGCCTAATATTTAAGTTCTCAAGAACAATTTGAGATTTCCTTCCAGTGAACATTAGAAAATGATACCGTGATAGCCATGATATCTCTGCCTGAGACTGCTAAACAAAACAAACGGCTGGCACAAGTATTTGATTTGGGAAGAAAGAGAAGCAAGAGTAATGACAGCCAGTTTCCAGGTTTTTATTAGAGGAAATGTTTTTGATACAGAAGTCCCATCCCAGATGTATTTAAGTTCGTATACTAAATAACACAAGTTGTTTCTAAAATGTGGAAAAGTTAATAAAAACTGGTTAAGATGATTTCTCACAGCCTTCTATTCACTTTTTTATTTATGTAGCCCCCAAGAGTTAAAAGGGTTATGACATAAAAGATAACCAAAGGGTCAGTCCTGCCCAAAGATATAGTAGTCAGTTAAAACAAGCAGAATTTTGCCCAGGTTTACCTTTGAACCGTGAGGGCTTCGTTAGCATAAAAAGAGACAACCTTATTTTTCTGAGGAATATTATGCCACTAGAGCTCTTGAAGAATAAACAAAATCTTTTCCTGCATTGTGCCATATACAGTCTTAGAAAAACAGTGAACTGACTTTCTTCCCTTTTTTTTACCAAAAATTATGCACAAGGCAAAAAAAAATTGCTGAATAGATTCTGAAATTTCAAGCTGAACTGGCAAAAGTTGGAAAAAAATTTGCAGATTTAACCACTGTGACACTGAAACAAGTGACAGAACAGAACTATGCAACTTTACATTTTGGGTTTCCACGGTTTAGTTTAATCCCTCTTAAAAAGGGAACAGACCTAGCACTGACTAGAGGGCTGTTTCTTTTTCTTCATGTCACGGAAATTCAAATTTCAAATTGCTTTTTACTCTGTTCTGAAAGTGGTTTAAAAGTAAACATCTGTCTTTCATCGGCTGGATGGCAATTAAAGAAAATCTATCATTAAACTCCCAAGTACTTCTGCAGATTCTGGGTCACTGGGAGCAAACAATGCTTGGGGCTCTCAGGGTCCGTGGGTGCAGAGGAACCCAGTGCATCTATACCTGTTTCTGTGAAATAGGGAATACAGCATCAGCAACACCTTTCTGCAATACAGCTGGGAGACAGGAAAAAAGTCAGAAACAGGTCCTAAAACAAAATTTCACCTATAGTATATGTCTGTTCCTACATGTGTTCCCAATAGTGTCCTGAAGACAGACATGCATACTTTTTTTTTTAAAAATGAGAAAGAGTAGCATCTGTTACAACTGAACAAAACATGTACTTCATTGTACTTTTATGTGTAAAAACACATCCAGTCCTTCCTGTCATTTGCCTTCTCTCATGTTTAGCACCCAGGGCTATCTACTGTTCTCTTCTGAAGCAGCCTTACAAGTTCACCTTCTAGCAAATACTTGAGCACATTCAAGGTGCAGGTACTTGGCTCTCTGGGACATGATCTAATCTGTTAAGCAGGAAGAAAATGCATTTCCTCCTTTCTTTGGCATGCCACCTAATATATTTCAGGGAATATGTAGTGCAGAGGAGAGGAGTCAATCTAAAAGCCCGAATCTCACTCAGTGCCTCCGAAGAGGCATTTCCATGTGCACTGGACACTGTTCCTTCAAGAGGGAGTGATGACACTGAGCTTTATCCCACCCCATGCTGGCTACCCCAGGACATGGAACATCCAGATTTGATGACTTCAGGCAACTATTACCTGCCAAATGACTGCATAGCCACCAGGCCACAGAGTGCTTGGGGTGTAGGTGTCCTCCGTCCACTCTGGTGCTTTTCAGCCAGGACAGCAAGATCCCTTTGACCAGGGAGTAAGCCAAAGCATGCTGGTGGCTAGGCTTGGGGAGACCCAGGTGCTACAGCCTACTCCTAGGACACTGTGTGTGTTGCATCCAGCACTTAACACAACACATAAGCATTCAAGGGACAAATGCCTAAATATTTTTTCAGCCTATTCTGTTTTGGTTTACAGGGATAATTGTGCCATGCATATTACTACAGCATGTGAGTGGTGCATTTCCAGAAACAAAACAGCCTACATGTAAACCTATTTTTTAAAAAAGGATTTCAGTTCGTAAGTCAACTAGATGCTTTTGAATATGGTACTCCTAGCTGGACTAAGCTCTTAGGGCTTCTCCAAGAGAAGCAGCTGGGATTCCCGGGACCTACCAGCACAGAAAGAGTTAATTTCTATGAAGACTCCGAGAAAGAAAAACAGTCTAACAGCAGCCTTGTGTTGGGAGGAGGGCTAGAAAAGGAGGCTGTTGCTGTTGTTTTCATTGTGTGCACTCTAATCAGAGAGAGTAAGAACAATAATGCATGTAATGCTGATTTTGGACTGTTTCCATGCAGCTTTTCCCAGGCTAGGCAGCCTTGGGAACCACTGATAGTGTGGCACACCAGGGGCACAGCCTCAATCACCAAGCACAGGGCAGGGCAGCCTTTTCTTCGGATAAAATATGTGAGGGATGACAAGAATCTTCCCAGCATGGGAAGTGGCAATAACAAAAAAAAAAATATACAAGGGGCTGAAGCTGAGTGCAACATCCACTGCAGAGCATGCCTGCAGGCAACACTCAGATTTGAAAGGTAGACTGCTATTTTTCATTTCCTCCCCCATTTTGTGTTTGTTTGTTTGTTTGTTTGTTTTCCCTTCTTTCATTAGATGCCCCCCTCCCCCTCTCAGCACCACTTTGAAGCCAAGATGAAAGAAATGCTGTGGCTGCTGGCACAGAGCACACACAGGGAGACTGACTGAAGTGTGCTTTAGTTTAAGATGCCATGGCTTTTTTTTTTTTTCCTAAGTAGAGGAGGGATGGGGGGAAGGGAGAAGAGGAGAAGAAAGTTATTCAGCTAAAAACAATATATTATACTCCCTTGAAAAGCATATTGTACAGCTTGGATTAGAACATGGTCCTAATTTTTCAAAGCTTTGCTCTTCAAGGACAGACGGTTTGGGGTAGCTAAGATGTGGCATCCTCCCAGAGAACAGCTGCCCATATTTTATTCATAAAACCTGTCACATCAGTATATGATGAGAATTGACACAACAAGCTGTAGCTTCATGACCTGTTTTGAAAAAAATGGTCAAATCAATGATGTTTGTCCCTCAGTAGCAGAAATTTATATAGCCACTGTGGAGTGGGAAAAAAGTCACTTGCCACCATTTTTGTTCCTAAAACAAAGAGATGCTTTCAAACAGTAACAATAAAAGGATCAACTTGTTTTCCTTTCTCTATGCAATTGATTTCTTTTGACATCCACTTTAAAAAGAAAGAAAAATCTGGCAGAGGAAGGGGTAGAGTTCACACACCTCTGCCTTGACAATGTAAATACTGGAAGATGCAATTAACTTTGAATGGTTGAAGAATTCATATCTTTGGAGGAATCCCGGTGCTGCATCAGCAAGGGATGTGTCAGTGACTTCGGCATATCAAGGAGTACAAATCCCACCGAGTTTGCTATGTGCCATCCAAGCCTGCAAGAACAAGGCCCTTCCAACAACCCAGACTTGCCCCGATACTGAGAAAGTTGTGCAAAGACTCTGTAAAATCCAGGGGAAAAGAAAGGTCACTACGGATGGTGGCAATATTTTCTCCTGCCTTCAGCTTCCAGCACTTACCCCTGTAACAGTGTCATTCACCACTAGAATTTCATGCTTATTTAATATCTGTTAGTCACTGTTAAACTGCCAACAGCTAGCTAAATTCACATTAATGTTCTTCTAAATATGCAGCAGTCCTACCATTTACAATCATTATGAAATTAAACTGTAGAATTAAACTCTCAGGTCAAATACCTTAACATCTATCTAAAACAGCATTAATTAGCATGTCCAAGGATTTTTTGGAAGCCCTTGAAGAGAGCAATTACAGCAATTGGTGAATATCCTTTGAAGGGTGGGTTGCATGCAGCTTAGCAAGTTAGAACTTCTGACTATTAATTTATTTTGAACTAATTCTGACCCTGCTTCTGTCTGCTAACTGCAAGTCAATTTTCAAAAGCCAAGTATACTGGTATACAAAGTAAGCCAAGTTTTCTGTAGAGAGCAGTAAGACAGCTCTTAAAGGGATGGGGCTGGTCCAGTATCAGAGATTAATGGAGAAACAAAAGAATCGCAAAATAGCTGTTATCATGACCTGCTACATAGAAAAATAATTTTATAGCAATGTGTTTTGTATGTGGAACAACCCAGAGTCCGTGTTAGGAAACAGCACAGCCATTGTAAGAGTTTCTTGTCACACCAGTAACAGTGGATTTGTTTCAAACTAAGCAGTTTCCAAGCAA
The DNA here is from genome assembly GCF_000699245.1 of Pterocles gutturalis. Lineage (NCBI taxonomy): Eukaryota > Metazoa > Chordata > Aves > Pterocliformes > Pteroclidae > Pterocles > Pterocles gutturalis. Next base: position 7,652 of record NW_010110145.1, on the reverse strand, counting down.
GTAGCAAGCAGAACAGACCCATTTGCAATTGTAGCATCAGAAGAGAATAATGAGCAGACCTTTAAAAGACAGACAGATTACAGGGCTTGAAGAGGTTTTCCTACTTGACCCCAAGGAAGGACCAGTTATATCTAAACTGTTCCAGGCACGTTTATGGAATCTTCTCTTTAAGATCTCAAATGATGAAGATTCCTCAGTTTCCCCAGGTAACACAATTCAGTGCATAGCTGGCTGCACATTAAAAATAATTCCCCAGATCTTCCCCAGTCTCCTTTATCACTGTTTGGTAAGCACGCATCGCATTCTTCTGGAAACCAAAATGCATTACATGCCCACATTTTCTTTTGGGCTGCCTTTCTCCTTATCATTAGTAGGTCTGGTCAGGCCCATCTTTCCTCCTAATGGCTCCAGGATGGTGCAATTAAAGCTGTAACATATTCCAACTCTTTCTTTGCTGCGTTTTGTCTAGCAAAAATTGAGTTGCAGGACTTCCTTTTGTGAGTACCGTGACACACTTCCTGTCGCCATTGTTTTAAAAACACAGGCCTTTTCAGAAGCATAAGTAGGAAGGGATCAGAAGAGGAAACGTACAACATTTAAATCAGTTCCAGTAACCGGGTGCCAAGACATTGGGCAATGAACTTTGTATGTCAGATGACGATGTGGATCTCCCTTAGTCTGAATCTACAGGTGAATAATATGCCAGAACTGGAGTAATTTTAACTGAAAAATAGAAAGAATCAAACACAACAATTCCACATATGATTATTCTCCTGGTATTACACAAAATCCTACTACAAATTAGAAATAGCAGAGTGAGGAAAAAGCTGCGATCCGTAAAGAGTTATTTTTCAATGTGGAGAGATTTAACAGATTTGTCCAAAATTCTACATTCTTAAATCAGTGGGTGTGATGTTTTCTTGGGATAACTGTAAAGTAGTGATATGGGAAAGACACAGCACCCAAGAAATACTTCAGTTATTGTAACCACCAGAGAGAAGAATCAGGTACCTTAAATATCAACAGGTAAAAATATCTGCTCAGTGTACCTCTGAGAGAGAAAACTCAAATTGTTAGTGCTTCTGGCAGAGTTAACATTTGAAAAAGAGATTGGACAATTATGTGAAGAATGAAAATATAGAGACTTATAAAAGATAATGCTGAAAAAAATCCAGAGGAGACATTTGACTTATTACTTCAGGATTCAGATGGCTCTAAGTATTAGTGGTAAGGAAGAAATGTGCTGGGGAGGAACACAACTCTGCCTGCCTGTGTAAGGCAAGGTTTTCTCATCGAGTGTCTAGTGCTGACTGATTTTGAAGGTAGCATATCAAACAGGATGAACCATATACTGGTCCAGTATTCCTAACAAAAGAGATATTCTTACTAATTCTAGAATTAACCTCAAGGTTGCATCTTTTCCATTTTCACCATCATATCTGGCACAGAAATGTTTATAAGCACTAGTCACTGTTTAACCCCATTCACTGACTTACTCTTTTTACCAGCTGAGCTCTGTCAGCTGCAACACTTCAGTGCTATACTTCTGGTTTTATCTTTTTAAATACAGAATCCTTCTCCCAATACACTGTCTGCTCGTCAATCATGGGAGGCTTTTCCTGGCTGTGTGTATGCCTGACCTCATGAGGCTGTGTGCAGAGCCCCAGAGAAAAAAAGCAGTACCCCCTGCCTCCAGCACCTTTAGTGTAAGTCCTTGCGCTGTCCTACAGATACAACAACCACTATTTCCATGAATCCTTGAGCTTTGCCTAGCTTATATGGCCTAAAATGCCAGATAACTAAATTCTGTTGATTAAACCTATTAGTTCTGTCTGAACTCAGTTTCATTTAGTGTCCAGCAAATGATGTTGGGAAAGTCAGCCCTTGTCTCTGCTAAGTAAGAAAGTCAGGGGCCAGATGCAGCTTGCGCTCTTGTTCAGCAGCCTCCTCCAACTGTGTGAGGCTCACTCTGACCATGGGCTAACATCTAACAGGAAAGTACCAGTTGAAGAGATTTTTTTTTTTTGCATTAAATAGGTAAGAATTTTTCATTAAGTAACACTGAGACACTAAAATACTGAGTTGATTTTTCATGCTTTCTGAATGCCTTTGACATTCAGCAAGTCCACATGAGTTATTGACTGCCTGCAGTACAGGGCAGGGGCTTTTTTAAAAGGTTACAGGAGAATCCTCATATTGGTTAACAAATTGGTCCTCTCCTATGTGTGACTGGTATAATCAAGGGAAAATATGTCATGGATTACTTGTAAGAAAGAGAGTAGGTGTGTTTTAAAGCACAAATAAATCTCCACCTTTGCAATTTCTCAGTGGATTGCAGCAGGCAGATAAAAGGTTTGTGTCACTACTCGTGAGCTGTTCGTAACGGGCTTAAAAACTTTCCCTCGTAACATTAGTCCAAAGCTAAGGCTTACTGGCCAGAGCAAAAACAGCTGTGTTGCTATGACCCAGAGATTTTAAGGGAACAAAACAATTACTATAGTTATAGCTAACTACTTTTGAAGAGTGAAAGACATGCATTTCAGTTTTTCCTTTGTGTTCCTTATAAAAAAAAATCCCTTAAAATAACTGTGTTGAGAATAAAGACACATGAGATATATGACTGTGACAAATAATGACCTCTTGTAAAAATACAGGAATTTGGTTTTTTTAACATTCCTAGTATAATAAAGAAGATCATGGGCTGTTTAAGGAGTGTAACAACATCTGAGAAGAGGGCATCAATTGCCGTTGACATTTGAATCTCTCAGTCAGTTATGGCTAGTCGTAACTCATAGTAACAGCTACACTGACTTCTTCTGACCTTGCCAGAACCAAAGAGAAGTTCAGAGAGCAGAAAAGCTCAGCCCCAGCCCCCCTGAAGCCAGGACTTGTGCCTCCAGCACAGCAGAATGGCAGCAAGCATTGATGGGGAGCAACATGGAACTGATCGGATGGGAAAAAGACGACGACAACAATTTGGTCGAGAGGTCAGATCCTCGCAGTCTTTCCCAAGTGCTTCACTCACTGAAACCTTTCTCTTCTTATACTTGCCTGGTGCAGTTGTGGAAGGGTGGTGCTAGAGACCAGAGCAAGCTCTTTTCCACCAGCAATAAAAGCAAAGATACTGAAAGGAATAGTTTAACGGGAACCAAGGAGTTTCTGACACGTGCCATAGCATTAGAGAGAAACAAAGTGAGTAACACCACATCTCTGGCTGATCGAAAACTTTCTTTTGGTCCTTTGGGCTTGTTGGCTGAGGGAACAAGAAACTCCTGAGCATGTACTAAAAGACTGTCAGACTACTTTCCAACATGCACCTGTAACAAAACTGTGAGTCTCATCTTGGCTGGAGATGAAACTGCTTCTATGGAGGAGCCCCAGCCATATTCCAAACAGAGGATTTTGATCAGTTTTTTCTTTCTTCACCGGGCAACAGCTACAGATGCCAGCACAGTGTGAGGCAGGGATGCTTTTGTGGGCCCCAAAGGATGATGAATCCAAAGTTCAAGGCAAAATGTGTAATATTTCTGCTGCTTGGAAGCCACCAGGGCAGAAATGTTCACTTTAAAAATCTGTCACAGATGTTACAGATTGCTAAACTAGAGACTTGGCTATGAAGTCAATTTTTCAGCTCATGGAAATAATTTAACTGTTTAAGCCTAGCACTACCCATATTTAAGCCTAGCACTACCCATATTTAAATCTAGCACTACCCAACCTTCTTTTCCTCTCCTCTGGATAATGGCATAAGGGGGATGAACCTTGAACATGGGGAGGCCAGGGTTTAATTTTCAGGTCTGTCATAGTCTGACTTCTAATGTAGCATTTGAATGTGTATCAGAATGAGGCTGCCTTCCCACCTAAGGCTGGGCCCAAGATCAGTGACAAGAACATTTGGGCCCAATGCACTTTGATCAAATGGGAGTCTCCCACCATTAGCGCATTCCCGTTGCAAGGCAGCTGATAAACCCCTTGCAAACACGGCGGACAGCCCCAGGAGGACTCAACTAGACTGAAGCCCTCTCTGCAAGGCTGAAGATGCATTCTGCTGCAGATGGGCTATTGGGACATCCTTGGGCTGCCATTGAACGGTTCACCCTGCCGTGGATGACCATCCATGGTGGGGCAGCCTGGGGATGACCTAACAGCAGCGTGATGGGCTGCTCTGCTCAGACCATGTCTGTTGTCCCTCTCGTGCTCTCCCCCAGTCTCTCACATGGAAGCAGCAATGACAGTGGGAACAACAGTGGATCCTTCTTGGCTTGCTACTGGTCTGAGAGCAGACCATGCTTGTCTATTTTTATCACACCTTTCGCCATAGAGTGTCTTGGACCACAGATACAGAGTAATTGCTGGAAATGTTCATCCCGAAACTATAATGGCTAGCACCTTGCCTACAACAGCTCTGGCATCACCTTTGCCCTCAGGATAGGTACTCAACAGCAGGGAAGCATCCTCCCATGCACACTGGTGTGTGTTTAACTCCATCTCTCTGGCATTCTTTCAGCTGTGCCGCGATCAAGAGAGACGGTGTAGAATAGAGACTGTGGTTCAAAGGAGCGGAGGTTTTCTGAGTCAGTGTCTTTGTCTCTGCCTTTCTCTGTTGCTGTCACACCGTGACTGAGTTACAGCAGTGCAAAGGAAGCTGTGGGAACATCTCTGTCCACTGGCTGAAGAAACAGAGAGGCTCCCCTGGCCAGAGCTACAGCAGCGATGCAGAGCAGTGAAGGAGCCCTCCACTTTTACAAGCCCAGGAAGGCTCTGTGGCAGCTTTTCTACACAAAACACCATTGCTTTCGGCCTTCCTGCCTTTGTGACACCACCACACAACACCAAAGTTTTGCCTTTTCCTCCTAAATCTCATTTCCCACGTGTCACTTTCATCAGTGACATGACTTACAGTGGCCCTCAGTTTGCCAGTGCCTATGATAAAATATATTAAAGCAGCCTGATTTTCAAGGAGAAGGTTCTTGAAACTCCCTTGCGATCAGCTCTTCTCTATTTGCCCCCACACAACCAAGGCACTGAAGATCCTTAGCTGATACAAAGATCCCACCCACCTCACAGTCCTTCTACAAAGCCTACAGAGATTGTGCAAAATGCCTTGATGTTTTGAACTTTAAAGGCATGAGCTATCTTCAACATAGAAAGAAAAATAATTCTATGAGCTGTTCTTTAATTTTTCAGGTATAACTTGGCAAGCTACTGGGAAGCTACACTTGATGCTAAAAGCTACTGCAGACAGGGGCTACCATATGATTTGTGTAGAGTTTACTAAAAGTAGGCTAATCATCTGGAGAAAATTACCTGTTTTTCAGACACAGCAAAGGGAAGTAGCTGAATGCTGTAATACTTATTTTGATAACCTCTGTTTTGCTGTGTTTACTCTTGCCTCTAGACAAAATGAAGTCCTGATTTTCAATAGATCCTTTGAAAACAGCACTATACCTTTCAAATAATGAGAACAGGAAGTTGGCTCTATATAATGTTTTCCTGCTCATCATTGCTTTAATATTTGATTACTTTGCTCTCTGAATATCTTCACAATTGCCCCAAAAGATCTGACATTTATACAGTACCAAATAAGAGAGGAAATAAGTGTTATATCATGTTAGCTGAACATGGTTCCTTCAAACTTTACCTGGCATCCTCAACATCACCACAACAATCTTTTTCTGTAATCTAAATCCATGTATTCTGAACAAGCATGTTGGAAAGATGATTGTTTCAATGACTGAGAAGCGATATGTTTCAGTGGCACTCCTTTGTGACTCTGCATATATGCGTGCATAGAAATCTGTGTGTGAAAGCAGAGGAAACTAAGATTGACTTTTTCTAATCTATCCCTGAATGATTTTGCACTCCTTTCTCCCATCTGCTTTCTTTCTGCTTTGCTCTGTGGCTCTCCGTGCTGGTGGGAACTTCTGACGATTTCTGAGATCTTGAGCCACAGCTGAGCCAGCTGGATGGAGAGGTGCCATAAAGACTTTCAAAGAGCTGGCTGATGAGAACAGATTGGTGACAGAGCAGTTTTAAACACAAAGATGTGGAATTAGTGCCGCAGAAAAATCACAAAGCTTTTCAAAAAGTTTTACTGAGGGATGAGGACAAGGCTGAGGTACTTAATGCCTTCCTTGCCTCAGTCTTTAATAGTAAGGCCAGTTGTTCTCAGGGTACTCAGACCCCCGAGCTGAAAGATAGGGACAGGGAGCAGAATGAAGCCCCCATAATACAAGGGAGAATGGTTAGCAGCCTGCTATACCACTTAGACACACCCAAGTCTATGGAGCCAGATGGGATCTGCCCAAAGGTACTGAGGGAGCTAGTGGAAGAGCTCACCAAGCCACTTTTCGTCATTTATCAGCAGTCCTGGCTAACCAAGGAGGTCCCAGTTGACTGGAGGTTGGCAAACATAGCACCTATCTACAGGAAAGGTCTAGAGAACAAATCTTATGAGGCGCAGCTGAGGGAACTGGGGTTGTTTAGTCTGGAGAAAAGGAGGCTCGGGGAAGACCTTATCACTTTCCACAGCTACTTGAAAGGAGGTTGTAACAGGGTGGGTGTCAGTCTCTTTTTCCAAGTAAAAAATGATAGGACAAGAAGATATGGCCTCAAGTTGCCCCAGGGGAGGTTTAGATTGGATATTAGGAAAAAATTCCTCACTTGGATTGCTGAGCATTGGAACTAGCTGCCCAGGGAAGTGGTTAAGTCACCATCCCTGGAGATGTGTAGATGTGGAGCGTAGGGACATGGTTCAGTGGTGGTCTTGGCAGTGTTAGGTTAATGGTTGGACTTGATGATCTTAAAGGTCTTTTCCAACCTAAATGGTTTTATGATTCTATGATTTGTAAACTAAACACATGAATTGTTTCAACAATTTTACTCACTATGGCAGGAGTAAAAGCAAGAATGAAGGTTAGCCTGGAAAAAGAGCATGCAGCACACTCATAGGACCACTTCAGCAGAATCACAGAATCACAGAGTCACAGAATGTTAGAGATTGGAGGGAATCACAGAATGTTAGAGATTGGAAGGGACCTCGAAAGATCATCTAGTCCAATCCCCCTGCCTGAGCAGGAACACCTAGATCAGATCACACAGGAACGCATCCAGGTGGGCTTTGAATGTCTCCAGAGAAGGAGACTCCACAACCTCTCTGGGCAATGAGATACTAACTCCATCTCAGCCAGACCCAATACAAGTGCAAGAATCCAAAAGTTTTGATATCTGATAGTTCTAGGATTAAAATACCATTAATTCACTTTTTTTATATGGCTGTCCTATTAAAAAAACCCAAAACACAACAAACTCAAAACCAAACAACATACAAACAAAAAAACACCAAACAGAACTCAGAGGCACACTGTGATTTTTTTTTTTGTTTTTTTGTTTTTTTGTTTTCCTGTGATGCAAGGTGTGTTGATCTGCAGCCTGTCTGTCATAATTTGAATTTGCCTCTCGGCAGCAGTTATCCCTCTCCTTTAATTTCTCTGAATTCCTCCTGTTTCTCCAATGGAAGCACTCTCCATCAACTTTCTTATGGCTTCTTCACCATCTACAGCATGTCAGCCTAGCCTGAGACTTTCAATTGCAGCTCTGTGGCCTTAAAAACTAGAGAAAAGGCCTTTTGCTCAGCCTAAAACAGGAGGGGA
>NW_010110144.1:18526-27081 GCF_000699245.1 Pterocles gutturalis | reverse complement strand
TATTAATTATAAATATAATAAAATTAAACTTTGTACAGCTAATGAATGTTTAAGTCAGCATGGGTGTAGTCCATACGAAACACTTCTTCATAGATGTACACAGTATGCTCATGTGCAATTCCACCATGACATGCAACATGACTGTCTCTGAACAATTCACATACAATTGGTTCCTCTGTCTTTACAATACTCCTTATGAGGAACAAGGACCTCTATTTTATAGACAGTGAATAAAAAAAAAATAGTGATTCATCCAAGATCCCACAGGGAGTCTGTAGCAGAACTTCAGGGTCTGCACCAACAGCTCAATAAAAAAATAATAAATTGTTTCACTATAACGGTAGAGGCTGTGCATAGTCTTCGCCCCATTAATAATAAAACAAGACAGGCCCCATGAGCTGAATACAAACAAGAATCCCTCGCAGTGGAGACAATTTTAAAATGAGAAAGCTAATTCAGCTGGTGTCTCAGAGAAATATGAACTTGCGCCTTCCAAGAACAACTCCTGCCAATCACAACAGTAAACACCTATTCCCTGTGACCACAGAGAACCAGGATTCTGACTCTGGTGCACAGAGAAATCCCTCCCAAACCAGTCTATACCTGGAATCATTCAGTAGCAGCACTAATTCTCATGATTTGACCCACACAGGTGGCCTCATGCTTCACGTTAGAACGGGCTGGCCACATGGAGCCACTGCAGCAGCAAGTCCCAAGGTATCATTTGATCACCTTCCTGCTTAATTGCCATTTTTAATTATTTGCACGGTAACAACAAAAAGTCAATCTAGCAACGGAAATCCATTCTTTGAACAACTTCTGCCTTTTTCCTTAGATGCAAACTACTGCTGTATAAGCCATTCCTGATGACTATGGGGCCCTCGTGGGAAAGCCACTGCCTGTCTACTGATTTCATTTCCTATGTCTTCTCTTCTTCAACTGACAATTCAAGTCCCTAAAAAGCAAGGGCAAAAGATCCCTTATTTTATCGTTACAAGCTGACAGTGTTTTTTCCCTTGCTATTTTCTTTCAGGAAGATATATTAGCACTACATTTGCTCCTCTATGCGGTGGGATTTCTTAAATAAAAAACGTATGTTATATACGTATGGACTTGGAACCAGAGCTGCATTAGCCTGTTAACTATCCACATTTGCTTCAGACTTGGCCAGCCACCTAGAAAACCTGCCAAGACCTTTCTGGCAGCCTTTTCCCAACAGTTCCAGGAAAACATGGAATATTCAAAGAATTTTAGGGCCTCCCAGCTTCGTTTGTCACCACTCTCCTTGCCCACTTAAAACTAAATCACAGGCAAATTGCTCTAATGCCCTATTAAAGATTTAAAAATGGCCTTCTCCACAGTAGGGTATCTGAGGACAAATCTGCATTCATATATAATGCAAAGCCTACGTTAGTATGTAATGCAACGTGGCATGAGGCACACCAGGGCCTTTGCAATGATTAAGGGAGCTGCTTTACAAACTTTGAACTTCCCAAGTAAATTCTGTTCTGTTTGGAGCTTTGAAACCTCCCTCAGATACCCAGGCAAAGGAGAGATGCATTTTGTTCTCATTGTTACTTTAGGAAATTACCGTTGAGGTTTCAGGTCCGTGTCATACAAGAAGCAAAGAAAAACGTGCACAGTGACATCGGAATTCACTGCCTCTCTGGGTGGTGTTACAGCTAGGCTTGAGCCCCATTGCCTACAGCTTGCCTGAAAGCCAACTTACAGTCTTCAGGATGACCAAATGACATGATGTGATAACCGAGATTCAGAGCAGGATTCACGGAAACGGCAACTGGAAGCATTTCCCCTGCAACCTAAACCAGGATCTAACTCCTTTTAAAGCCATGGAAAGAAAAAGAGAAAAGTCCTGCTGTCATTTGCCTGAACTAAATTATTACTAACCAAGAGCAAAAACTGGCCCATCTCACTCGCACAGCTTCTCCCGGTTTTAAAATGCAAGAGAAGCATGCTCTAAATAATTTGAAGAGGCTTTTTTATTACACAGAAAAAGCCTCCCTGTGATTTCAGATGTCAAGTAGTCATTCTTAATTCCTAGTGCTAATTCATGGATTAAACATTTAACCCTTGACTTCAAGATGGATTGAGAGTTTCTCGTGACTGAGAGCTGACAGAACTGCCCCACTGAGCAGCCCCACATCCCTGCGCTCACGCTCCACTGGACCATTTCTAGGTGCCCCTCAGAACCTCTTGACTCTGTTTTGGTGCAGGACTGACTCACTGCACACAGACTGTCTGGGAGGCTTTCACCTTGCATCCTATTAATCGACAAAGTTATCACACCCTTCTCTTTGCTCCAGATAACCTTTCCTGGCTCTTCAACCCATTAATCACTGTTGGTTTGCAATTTGCAACTTCACAAGCACGTGACAGACATATATACAAATATATATATAAAATGTTAGATAGCACCAAGACAGAATGTCTTATGGGATCCCCACCTCATCTAAAACACACAGCAGTGAGCTGGTGTACCGACCCCCTGAGAGCCTGTATGCACCATGTGGATAAGCATTCTGCAATTAAAAATTGCCTGCTCTACTGGAATATAAACAGAACAGAGCATCACAGAACCCCTTGCACTAGAAATTCCACCAGCAGAGTATGGATATGCTCCTCTTTTATTGAAGAAGGAAGAGACTACTGTTCTTTAATTCTGATGCAAAGGCCCAAGTAGTCGCCTTATGAAATGCAGCAACCAACACAGGGCTCTTGGGGATTTATTACAGCACCATGCTTATAGACTGCTGACCAGTGACTTCTATCCCAGAACCCTTCAGACAGACATGATTCAGCAGTGGAACTACACCACTACTAACATAGTCAGTAGTAGACACTGATTTTATTTTTTCCATTCCATTAACTTCTCATTGAATAATGATTCTCACGTAGAAATGAAGGGAAACGCGTGACTGAAATATCTTAGGGCTGTTATAAAGTAGGTTCTCCTTTCACATTTTAAAAGCTATTGGAAGGGCAATTTCCAAAATGAACTCAAACCACAAGATCTGCAGCAGACAGCAATCATGCCTTGCCTTCTTCCCCTCCCACTTCCTTCCTGTTTTTCCTTCTCTTCCACATTCTTTTTTTTTTTTTTAAATCCTGTCCTCCAAATATACCAACGTCATTTATGAAAGGAAAAGCCAAGGGGAAGCTGTGGCATCTGACAGACTGCAAACACCACTATTGCAAACCACTCTCTGATCCCACAACTGCTATTCCTTGTCAGAAGAGATGAGAGGCCACCTCAAACGCAAGAAAAACAAACTTTAAAATAAACCCACATCAGTGGCATTAATCTGGGAATGGCTTTAGCCTGCTATTTCCAACAATTCCTTAAATCTCACTTAAGGAATGCAAAGGGTCTGCTGACACTCTTCAGACTGACTGTAGTGACCCCAAATCTAGCACCAAGTGAGCTGCTGCAACCAGAAATCTCCAGCCAGGATCACCTGGAAGTGCCAGCTCAGGCCCCTGGGCAGCAGGGCTGTTGCCAGTGCAGCACCATACCTGAGCTCCTCACGTCCCACAGCAGTCACTGAAAGCTCCAGCACAGCTGTATGACTTGCTCGTGCATGGTGAAGACCAGCGCTAACCTCATACTGGAAAGTGGGTGTGCAAGCAGAACCAGGTGTAACCCTCCCCACTGTTTCTGAAACTTTTATTACTTCTGGTAATACCAGGGTTCCTAGAAACATATTTAATGAGGAAGGAAAAGGTCATGATATATGTTTAGATGCAGATCTGCAATCCAACTGACCTGGCTTTTGTACACAGCCCCTCCAATGATACGCTGCCTGGCTTTAGATAAGTCGTTCACCTTCCTCTGCATCCATTTCTGGACGGTGGCCATGCAATCCTTTCCCACCACACATGGTGGGAACTGGAGGTGGGCTACGCCACTGGATAATTATTATTCAATTATTATAACACTGCTGTATTGCAGTTATTCAATCTGTGAGCCCAAGTGAAGGCCAAACATCTATCAACCCTTCCCTTTCTTTGCCAGTGGCAAACTACGTGCTTAATCCTTTGCAGGAGACAGATACAGACTGGGTCAGAATCCAGACTTCTCTAACACACCTTCTCCAATAGCGACAAGTATTAGTGGCTTTGGAAACCAAGAGCTGTCCTTCCCTGGTCTTGAATTGTGGCACTTCATCCTAAACTTTGAAACATGAAGTCTAAATTCAGTTCTAAAGTTATTATAATGAATTACCATAATTCTATGTATGGTTATTAAAGACATAAGTATCTAATCTGTTCTAGACTTGCAAACTTCCCATTAACTTCTAAAAGCAATTAGGTTCATTTTTTAATTAAATACTGGTGGAAAAGAATTGCTTTTTAAAACATTTTCAATTTGTCACCATTTAATTTCACTGCATGTCTCCTTGTACTCACTTTGGGAGACTACGGGAATTTCTCAAGTCTACCTCCATTCTTTCTTTTCTTGTCATTATAACACCAATTTGTTTTTCCTTTCTAATGGCAATGGTTTCAGTATATCAATTTCAGATATCTCCACGCTTGGGACCATTTTTGCTGGCACCTTTTTGAGCCACTCTTCTCCTCAGATTTGGCAGTACTTACTGTCTTTGGTCCCAAAAACATAGACAGCACTCATACGAATTTCACATGAGTATTGTGCAGGAGTGTATCTACTCCACATTTCTAATAGGATCAAGCCCTAAAATGTTCATAAAAGCTTCCATTCACGGCTTGAGCTTTATAGCTGTACTAGATCTAGGAACAACAGGCAACAAGGTCTAGCTGCCCATCAAGAATTCAACCAGGAGAAAACAAAAGAAAAAAAATAAATCTGTCTTTACCGACCATTTGCCTGCCTAAAATGTTCATAAAAGCTTCCATTCACGGCTTGAGCTTTATAGCTGTACTAGATCTAGGAAAAACAGGCAACAAGGTCTAGCTACCCATCAAGAATTCAACGAGGAGAAAACAAAAGAAAAAAAAAATCTTTCTTTACCAACTATTTGCCTGACTGGTTATGGCTTTTCTGGACATTGACAGCTGCATGTGTAAAAAATGGCCCATTCACAAAAATACTCTTCCACTACAATTGTTAGACATGACATTTACAAGTCACTGTTAATTATAAATGACTTGATCCTGACGTTTCGTTAATACATTATGAAAGCCCTAATGAAACCCTATGAGCTGTGTGTCACACCTGTAACAAAGACAAGCTGAGAGAAATCACAGGCTTGTCATCAGACCTCAGCAAAGGGTAGAAAGAAAAATGGCAGCAGGGTGACTCACACTTGAAGTAGACTTATCCTCAGTGTCCCAAGAGGACACCACACCATTCCTCCTCTGTGCCACGATGCAGAAGTCTGGCTACCTGCATGCGGGAACCTACAGGAATGTAGATGGAAAACAGAAATCAAGGACTCTACACTGGCTATACCTACACTGCTCCTAAACAGTACTCTTAGAAGGGGTCTTGAGCATGGTGGGCTTTTTTCTTAAAAAAGCCAAAGCAGTTGTACATGGAGGGGTGGCTGGCAGGAGCCAGGGAGTCACTCCAGCAGGTATCCTGCAGCCACTGCTAAGGTGCGGGCTGGCAGCTCTTGCCCCATGGGTAAATGACAGCAGCTCCCTCCTGCTTTTAAGAAAATAATGGCTTGGAGTATTTCCAGCTAGTAGTATATAATTTGCAGTACACCTTAGACAATCCTGGATCACCTAACTGGAGAGGAAGCTGTTTCCTATGGATTTGAGAAGGAAGCAGGGAGAGGCGGTGGTAAGGAGGAGCCACTGTGTATAACACAGAATGCAAAATCCCAGTCTCCGTTATCTGCCCCAGAAACCTGATTCTTGAACTTACTTCACCAAGAAACGGGGCCATGACATTGCACAAGGAGACTAATTTCACCCTGTTTCATGTAAAAAATTATTTGTTCAGGAAGAATACATTTTATATTTTGAATAAGCTAAAAGAGGGTAAATTTAGACTAGACATTAGGAAGAAATTTTTCACTATGAGGGTGGTGAGACACTGGCCCAGGTTGCCCAGAGAAGCTGTGGATGCCCCATCCCTGGAGGGGTTCAAGGCCAGGCTGGATGAGGCTTTGAGCAACCTGGGCTGGTGGAAGGTGTCCCTGCCCATGGCAGGGGGGGTTGGAACTTGATGATCTTTAAGGTCCTCTCCAACCCAAACCATTCTGTGATTCTATGATAATCCAAATATATGCAATTGGACTGCCTGGAGCATCAGGGCTGTCAGGGCAACTAGGAGTTTTGCCTTGTTTTAAAAAAAAAAAAAAGGAAAAAAAGAGGAGGTTCCCCCACCCCAAAAAAAAAAATTTTTTTTTTATTCTTCCTCTGCTACGGAAAATTTCCAAACGTCAGATTTCCTTTCAGTTCCAGTTTAGACTGGAAGCTTTTATCACAAGGCTAAATCCTGGTATCCCAACACCACATACACACGTTTGTCTCTGACTGAAGCCTGAATGGATATAGAACTGATCTCAAAAACTCATGCTGGACATATTGAGCTTCACCTGGTTTCATATCTAACCCACCAAACTACGAAAAGGGAAAAATGAGAAGGAAAAAGTCAGTCAAAAGGAGATGTGTGTTCAGATCTCTGCTCTGGCCTCAGACCCTTCATTTCCAACAGAGGACTTCCAAACATTGCGCTGCTCTATCCCAGACAATTCTGTTACTTTCCAATTGTCATTGATACCTACAATTGAAAAGACATCTTTTTCCCTTACAGGTTATATTTTTTGACTCTAGCACACACAAAAAGAACTTCCTTCTTCAGTAATTTCTGAGGCCTGGGCCTTGAATCTGTGTCATGGAATTGTCTTATTTTTAACTGTCTGAGCAGCTTTCAAGCAGAAGCGTGTTAGAATTCATATTAATTTGTGCAGTACCCTATCATCATCATCATTTAGCTCACAAGGTTGCTGTGTTTGGAATTCCAGTTATGACATGAATTCTATACATTTTATACAGATTTATAAATGGCATCAATAGAACACTTAGGGCCTTATTCATTAAACAATGAGTCATTCTGGCATTCCATTCTATTTCATCCCAGTTCTTACAAAACTTTTATGTACAAATTCGACTGTATTTAATGCATCTGATTTAGCAGAAGTGTTGCAGCATAGTTTCAGCTGGGTGTGGAAATAGATGAAAGGCATTTTTTAGAAAAAAAGAAAAAAAATACCCTCTAATGGTGAAAGTGTCTGAGTTTCAGCCTCCTATCCAAAGGAACTCAGGTCCCAGGAAACAGCCCTGGCCTCAGCTTTCTCACTGTCCCAGATTGGCCCTTTCCAAGGAGAACTGCGAGGCAGCACAACACAATGGTCAGAAGATGCTTCTGGGGTCGCGAGCAATCTGGTACCGATTTTGTGGATAAGCAGAGTTCTTCCTTCTTCAAGTCTGGTAGGCTGCCCCCTTTCACAAGTATCATAGCCATGGGCAAACACAGAAGCAAAAGAAAATTTGCAATGGTGCACTATTGCAAGTATTGTCTTGCTGCCCAGCAAACCAGAAAAAAAAAATATTTCTGAATACAACACTTCAGTAGTTATTCTTGAAAAATAATTTCAGTGGTACACAAGAGGCTTAAAGGCTTCCTTTCATATGCAGTTTACGACCGTGGTACCAGCAAACTAATGATGGTGCAGGACCACAACATTAATTTTCTAAATAATTTCCCTAATGACCTAGAGCTTTCATATGGACTGGTTGTATTTTGTGTCTGTGTGTTTTAAATGAGAACCGAGTTAAAAATAAAAAGATCACAACCTGTCACCTATCTTTGAGGAACTGCATCTATATTACAAATAGTGGCTAGCAGCATGCCTATGCAGCAAAATACAGGACCATTGTTCGGTAAATTCTAGTTTAATCTAGGCAGAGCACACAAAAATAGCAGTGAAGTCATGATGGTATGGGTTTTAGCATGCTCTAGCAACTAGAGTACAAAGTCTTCAGGGACGTGCTGGTTACTAGCCAGCGGGAATCTGTTTGAACTGTTCTCATCACTTCATTCAATCCAGTTAATCCAGGTAAACTGGCATATGCTACAAACTGCTCTCCATTTTATAGTCTGGACACCTCAGCACATCTGACTCTGTTTTACCTCCTCTGTGTCCTTTCAACCTTCTTCCTCACTGCTGGATATATGGCTGCAATTGCTGCAATTTCTGCTTGCTGGACCAGAATAGTCTCAGAAGTCACTGCTCCTCTACCAAATCTGATTGGGATTAGAAAATAGTCTCAGATCTGTTGGGAAGAAAGAAGGCACAGATACACAAATGTACAAGCAAGCAAGCACGCTAGCTGTCTTTTCATTCCAAGACCTCATCATTCCACAGATGCTTGCAGTTTTCTTAATTTACGTATATAAGCATTAGAGCCCATTTTTGGCCTTTATCCTTAATAAGTCACAGTAAATTTGGAATCCATTTCACTACATATTCTTGTACACTAGGACACTATCTACGAAGCAATCATCATGCCAAGAAAAGCACAACACTACCTGCATCCAC